>NW_028145480.1:4657500-4767500 GCF_977016875.1 Pavona decussata | reverse complement strand
ACTAGTATTTTTAAGAAATAATTAAGTTTCAATTTGGGGTGATATAAATGCCCTACATTTACTAATTTAAATCAGAAGAAACACCCGTTATTATTATTGTCTTCCATATTAGTGTGTATTATAAATTGAATACTCTACTGATTAGGAAAGGCTAGAAATGTATTCTTTTTTCAATACGTTCTGAACAGTGAACAAATTGTGACTTTTCATTTTCGTTTTCAGTAAACATCGGATAGAAACTCATTTTCTTGAAAACTTCGCGTACAAGAGTCAGGTTAGAACTTAACTCAACTGTCCAAAGGTTGATTGTTAGCCAGCTCAAACGAGACCACATGGCTTTCTTCCTCCTCGTTTTACGTCTTTGTGATTAAATAAAATTACTTACTTACTTACTTCTTTGAGAAATATTAGTAGATTATTTACCCTAGAAAAACTTGAAGATGTTGGCCTGACGTTTTCCAGTTGGTATCCTTTTCCCGCCTGGACAACTGTGTTCACTGGATTTATTTGAACAAAATAAATTGGGACATTTTTTTTCCTGCTGACATTTCTTTCCAAACGTTTCTTTTTGGTCTTCAAAGTGTTTAGTACAGACAAAGGAACTGTAGACTAAAAAGATTCGCCCTTCCTTTATAGGTACAAATCCATGCAATTCAACTGTCAATGGAGGATGCAGTCATTTATGCCTGTTGAATACCCATGGACGTTCGTGTGCATGTCCAACTGGCGTGAAGCTTCAATCTGACAACAAAACATGCGCGGATGGTAAGTCTTTTCAAAGCGAACGTTTATGCCTTTTCTTATACGGTTGTATCTCCTGTGTAAAGTTGTACTCCATTTGTACGTGCAAACCTGCAGCTCCACGTTTTATTCCCGGCCGGCTTCATTCGTTTGAACCTTTTTACTCCTTTTGCGATCTGTAGACTTGAGTTTCAGGATGAACACATAAACTTAACGCGAGGTGCTAACTTCTGTAATGGTGTTTAATATACTTTCTTTGATCTCCGATGATGATGATAATGATGATGATAATGATGATGATGATGATGATGATGATGATGATTATGATGATGATGATTGATTTTTAAAGGCATGGAGGGGGGGGGGGGGGGGGCAATGCCAAGTAGATGTCATCTGTATAAACGTATCTGCAGCCGGGCCTCGGGGCCTTAAAAAGTATTGGTCCCCTGGGTCCTCGCCAAACCCTACTGCGAATGTATGAGGCTTTAGTCCTTCATTATCTAGATCATTACTCTTAGGCCTGTGGATGCATACGGAAACGCCAATGTGACAGACTCCAGAAATTGTACAACAGGGCCGGGAGAATTATAACATTTAGTGATTATAATACTAGATCTGTGGATATACTCCAGGACCTAAGCAGCTCACAATAAGTGTATTCAAATCTCTGAATAATCTCTATCCTGAAGGTTTGAAGAATAAGTTTAAACCAACCTCCTTGGTTCATTCATATAATGTACGAGGCTCCTCAAACAATATTTTTGTTCCCAGGCCCCGTACTGGAGCTGCTAAGAGGGCGTTTAGCTGTGTGTGTGTGTGTGTGTGGGGGGGGGGGGGGGGAGGGGGGAGGGCGTCATGTGGAATGACCTTGGTAACAAACTTAAAGATAGACAAATCTCAACTCTTTCAAGTACACTCTGACTTTGTCTGGAACTGGGGCGGACTCAGGGAATTGCGACAGTACTTATTCAGCTATAGCTTAGGTTAATTGATTGCGTGACACTGTTAATTGCTCGGTTCAAAGCATGAAGCTAAAAGACAAGACCGAAAGCTTACGTGGGATTTTTATGAATAAATTCATCAAAATCAGTCATGCCTGGAGACAACAATAGGTTGTAATTAGCAGTACAATGACCTGCACGTGCAGGGATGATTTTGATGAAATTATTCATAAAAAATAATCCCATAAAACATTGCGGTCTTGTCTTTTAACTTGATTTTACTCCGACAACGTTAATTGAAATAGCTGTATGTACTCGTACTCTGATAAAGCACGCTGTTTCAATCAATCAGCGCGCGCGTTATATCGAAACTTTGTTATAAACAGAAAATGACCTGAATTGAAAGGAAAATTGGTTCGACTTATCGTTTGTCGACCGTAGCTTTAGCGTCTTTTTAGCATCATAGTTTTGTAATTTGTTATGTAAACGGCTCACTGGAAGAGCATTTTTAATGAAGTAATACCATCAATAAAGCTATATACTACTACCTTCTCAAAAATTTTCGATGGATGACCAACCACAGTCACAAGGAAAACGGATGAAAATAAAAAGTGTCGTTTAGATTTGAGTAAGAATATGAGTACAACATTCGATTTTTAAACCAGTCCTGTCACCAGAACTCTCACTCCTGTAGCTTACCAACACATAGGCAGTCTGTACAAACAAAATTGGTATGACAAGTGATTATTTGGGAAGGTCGTACTCTTGCATTTGTTCAATCTCGCACTCGTCTCCACGTGCATCTACAGGTCTCTAATCATTTATGGTAACAATCAAATAAACCATTGAATTCATGGTATGTATGGCTAGCAAAATTCCTCAGCCAACATAGGCCTGAGAAACTGCAATCAACCCAAGTCTGTAGCTGTGCCAGCCACAAACACCTGAATTAGAATGACCATTGTCAGTAACTCTAGTTTCATTACGTTTACAATAGAATCTTGCCATTTCGAACATTTAAGGAAGCTAAAATTTGTTCGCCGAAAACGCAGGGGTGCGACGGAAATATCAAGCTGTGCCGTTTTCGACGCCATTTTGACGAGTAGGCAAACACGTCTTGAAATAACAGTGTTTGTATGGAAATCCGATGCCAAATAATTTTCATAAAACATCGCTTCTGAATTAAAAATTAATGAATTGAAAACCTTTGGCACTAGGAAAACGATTTTAAGAAATAAAATTGGAGGGATGTAGCTGTACAAGAAAGCGTCCAGTCGTGTTTTGAACTTTCCATACATTTGTCTGTATAACGAACCAGCCGTGAATTGATCCAACGTATACCAGCAGGATTATCGTCCACGGTTGTTGCTTGGACTTGACTTACTAAAAATAGTTCGCGGGAAAAAAAATACAGGGAAGGAGGGGTGAGGCTTAAATTAGTTTGCAAGTGCTCTAGGTAAAAGAAGTCCGGTCCTTCTTTAAATTTTAGGCTAAAACCGAGGCCCAGCGCCGGGATATTTCATTTCACGAAGAGAAGCTAGTCTAATAATAATAATAATAATAATAATAATAATAATAATAATAATAATAATAATAATAATAATAATAATAATAATAATAATAATAGTCTTTATCAATTCGTAAGATAAAAAACTACATATCTTATGTTACAAAACAGTTTAAAAATTACAGCACAAAATCATATAAAAAATATAAAATCACAAAGCTAGGTCATATTTAAAAATTAGGCGATTAAAATAGGAACACTTCAGTCGATCAGTGTTCAATTTTGGTCGGTGACAGACTAGATTTGTGTCTTAGATTGTCTTCTGTGACCTTCATTTTAGGCATAAGGTTTTTCAGAGGATGTTTCTCTTGCTGTTTAACCTTGTAGAAAATTAGGGATAACTACTATGTACGTGGCAAATGAAAGAAATGTGTAAACTTGAAAACGTTTCACGCTCTGAAATCCAAATTAAACTGACTGGTATTAATTTCACATTCACAGGTACTGTCAACTTCCTGTTACTTGCAAGAAAACAGGATCTTCGGCTTATATCACTTGACACACCCGATCTCACTGATGTTGTTTTGCCAGTTTCTGGCATCAGACATGCTGTTGCCATTGATTTTGACCCAGTGGATAAATTTATGTATTGGACCGATGATGAGAACCGCGAAATAAAGAGATCAAGAATGAATGGGACAGGTATGCCTCCATCATTAGACTGTTCACAGCCCCCCTATTTTTCCATGGGATTCTCGAGACCGGTACGCTTCGGTATAAGCGAGCGCGATCTGGGGAGAGTGTCTAAACTACTGAGGGGAGGGGAGCGGAGTTGGGAGTATACTAACATTAGACACTCTCCCCAGATCGCGCTCGCTTATATAAACAAAGATGGCGGCGGTTCTATCGAAGCCTACCGGTCTCGAGAAACTCACGGAAAAATAGGGGGGCTGTGAACAGTCTACTCCATCATTGAATCGCGGCACCTGATTACTGCATGTTCTGACTAAGCCTGGTAGCCGTGTCACCGTATTAATCGCCTGGGTTGTCTTGGTCACCCGAAACAAAAAACCTGTTTAAGCCTAGTTTTCCTATGTCGGGAAAATCCCAGACGACCGTGGATTTCACTGTTTCCCGACCGTCCCAGACTTACCCGACTAATGAAAACTGGAAATCATAGACATCGCCGATCGTCTGGGATGGTCGCAGACAAATAGGGAAAATCGGGAGTGCTTCTATTTTCACGACGCGTCTCAGATTTCTGCGATGGTCGGCGATCATTCCCGACATATGAAAACTCAAATTTGCACTGTCGGGGACTTCGTATGCAGTTTTAGCTTGTTACCAGTCCTCTAAATTGCTTCGCTCCAGTTCTCCCCCCCCCCCCTCCCCCGACAAATAAAAATGGCGTATATCACAGATAAATGGGACAGACGTCTGGTGATTTCCCAGCAAAATCTGGGACGGTCGGGAAACAGTGAAATCCCCGAACGTCTTGGACTTTTCCGACGTATGAAAACTAGGCTTCAGATAAATCGGGACGATAAAGTTATATCAAAGTATATTCATACGTGAATTTTTGACCGCTACTAAGAACTGGACAATGCCAAGTAGCTGACTTTCAAGCGAAGAATCTGATTTTGCTGGGGTTTTTTCTGTCAACAAAGGTTATCAAGATCTACCACGCAAACTAAGACGTTTTTATAGCCGCATGGTTAAAACCTGGCAAGCCTGTCAAATTAAACTGTCTGGTTGCACATTAGGTAAAAGTCCTGCTGGCGCGTAGGACAAACTGTACGCCTGGATGGCAAAAGTTTTACAATGTTCGACAAGGTTAAAAGCGCTGGAGCTCGGCACAAATGGTAAACCAGGGACCAACTTGAATTTAATAAACTTTTGCACTTTTAATTAACAAGTTGGGTCTTTGCTTTTACGTGTGAACGCAAGAAAGAACACAATAAAGAGTTCAAAAATGAGTCCAATAAATTCTCTTTAAAGACTTCTAACCATTTTTTTTTTAGTTCATTTTCTGAAAGCATGTGTCATTACAAGGTCACAGTTTGTTAGCTACAACTGTAAACGTTTTATTAAATTGGCCTCAGGTTGACCCAGACGTTTGTAGACAGGTCATTTGGAAGCTCAGGGCTACCATACTAATATAAAAAGGTTAACCAGGATTCTGCAAACTTGTAAGGTTCAAATCTGGCAACACTGGTTTAAGAAAAAGGAAAACTTAGGTTCATCGGACCAAGTTTTGATCAGGGTTTAAAACCCTGGTTTTACCAGACGTTTGTTGCAATTCTAGGGTGTGACCATTGAAATGGATGTTATTCAAAGGAGCCTTCTCGATTCTTGGGAGTCAGGAAAGGATTAACAAATTTATTGAATATTCTTATTTGCTCTGATAGCCCGACTAAACCTAAGCTCTAACCAATGAATTGTGACAATCCTGATTACCTGGATCGTTTGCGGCTACCACGGTAGTGTTGCTTTGTAAACGCCCTAATCCTATGAACGTTCTTTGGCGCGATGAGGACGATTGGGGCAATCAAGAAAATTGGAAATCGTACCTTTACACTGGGGGTCAGAAAATCAAAACGTCACTTTATGGCACTCCGAGGGCACAGAAGCAACGTGAACTCCTAAAATTAATTATTAGGAGTGCTATATATCTTGCTTTCAAATGCAATAAAACTGAACTAATAGTAACCAAGCAAAAAAAAAAAAAAAGAATATAAGGTACAATACACTTTGATGGTAATTTGTGAACAGAGGTGATTCCTGTTTAAGTTTCTTTGGTCGGATCACAAGGCGCCCGAATCTTGTCGTCTGCCATATCCTCTTAGGGCTAATCCTCAGAAGGAATTTCATGGGTTTACTAAGCACACACTACAGAGTTAATTCTCCGATCCATCATTATTTCATTTCATTAGGTAGGGAGAGCTAAAAGGCTCATTAGCGAAACATTCGCCTTCTTAACCATTGCAACCTCGATTACACTTCACACGTAGGCCGTTGTTTCTTGTCCTCCGAGGAGTTTTTTTGTCAGGCTTTCCACTTTTCCAATCTCAACACTGACATCCTAACATTTCAAGATTCCTATTCGATCAAAAGCCCATGGTCTTAAGCTTGTCCGTCGCAACACTGTCCAATGTTATTTTTGGTACAAAAGTCAATCTTTTCCTTCAGTAAAATGTGTTCAAAATAGTCCAAGTTTTTTTCTTATATTTTTCGTTACTACTGACTAAGAATTTAAAGCAGCACTTATAAACCAATTCAACTAAATGGTATGCAACTATAAGATACTTGTTGTTAAACGCATTTTGAAAGTTAAAGACGTTGAAAACAAACGACGTTTCGACCTTGAACTAACGTCATTTTCAAGTCAAAAAATTAGCGCTGAAAAGACAAACGAATAAAAGTGTTAAGAATGTTCTTAAACAAAGAGTTTTGCACGGATGGAATCGGTCTGTCTGTTGAGGCGCGGATTGCGTTCTTTAATAAAAAGATAAATGATAGATATCGTAAACCCAGTACGTATTTACTATTTCAGACATGGAAGTCATAATAGCCACGGATGTGAAAAACCCTGATGGCGTTGCAGTCGATTGGGTGGCGCGGAACTTCTATTGGACAGACACTGGAACTGATCTAATTCAAGTCAGTAGGCTAAATGGCTCATCACGAAAGGTCCTTATCAGTGAAAACCTTGATGAACCAAGAGCCATCGCATTGGACCCGACTCTTGGGTGAGCTCCATCTTGTAATTTTTGTCTAATTTATGGGACTCTGCGAACATCGACTGCAGATATTAAAAAACCCAACGTTGTTTCGACTAATCAAGTCATCCTCGGGGGATGACTTGATTGGTCGAAAACGTTTGGTTTTTTAATATCTTTTTACCTTTTCGGTCTTGTAAATAGTATTGTAAATCTCAAGCGAATATTATGGATCGACATCAACAACAGAGTTAAGTAAAAAACATGACAAAACAGGGTGATTTACAATATGACCCAACAGAGTATGAGGGGGTACGTAGTTGCTTCTAAAAGGGGCGGGAAGATGCAAATAAAACCATGATTCGATGGCTAAAATTGCCATGCGCCGCGATGCTTTACTGGAGCAGTAACTGTGCGACCATTTAAAGGTACTGTGTTCCTTCCTTAATTCGTCTGGAGCTGTTTCAGGTGCCCTCAATTTGAAGGTATTTGACACGTATTTGTCCGCCTCATACGACGCAGCAGAAGCGTGCTTGGCATTGACAATTGTCCTTGGCTAAACAAGAGCATAAAAGCGACTATGCGCCAGCGTGATTACTTTCGCAAAAGAGCACTCAAAAGTAACACCTCAGAAGATTGGGCCAGCTACCGCCGTTTTCGCAATCGTGTGACTGATAAAATAAGATCATCGAAAGCGTCTTACAATAAGCGGCTCATCGAGGAAAGTGGTGGTGATCACAGATCGTTTTGGAGGACGATGAAGAAAATCCTACTAGGGTTCTCTGAGGAGTTTGTTCTATCGCAGTTACGTAGCGTGAAATCTGGGAAGGCTCTGGGTTTGGACCGCATACCGGCGCGCCTGTTAAAAGACTCTGCGGACATTGTAGTCAAGCCTGTGACGTTCATTATCAACACTTCGTTGCGTACTGGCAAAGTTCCCTGTGATTGGAAATCTGCGCGGGTCATTCCACTTTTTAAAAAGGGAAAGGCTGATGAGATGAACAATTATCGCCCGATTTTCATTGTACATGTTCTATCAAAGGTTTTAGAACGGGCTGTACATATCCAACTGTACAAATATCTTCAGCAAAACAAGATCTTGAGCCCTTATCTGTGCGGGTTTTGGAAGTGTCACTGGACAGAATTCGCTGCTCTTAGTTTTTCTGATAATATTCGTAGAAACATGGACCGAGGTCAGTTAACTGGTGCCGTGTTTATTGACCTTCGTAAAGCTTTCGACACTGTGAATCATGCGGTACTTCTGGACAAGCTTTCCAATTTGGGGATTGTGGATAAAGGGCATGGCTGGTTTACGGACTACCTGTCGAACCACTCCCGGGTTGTTGAGTCTCAAGAGGTGACTTCTACTCCGGAAGCCATCTCTGTTGGAGTGCCTCGAGGTTCTATCCTCGGTCCACCTTTGTTTATTCTACACATTAATGATTTACCGGAGGTATTGTCCGAATGCAGTATTTTGATGTACGCTGATGACACTGTTTTTTACTGCTCATCCTCTAAAGCCTCTATTGTTGAAAACAAGCTGATTGCTGATCTGTCTAAAATTGAACACTGGCTTTCTTTCAATAGTCTGTTTATTAACGTATCAAAAACTAAAGCTATGCTTTTCGGAACTGCCCCTAGATTATCTGCCGTAAACTCTTTTTCTATAACGTTAAACAAGAATGTTATTAAGCGGGTTTTTCACTTCACTTATCTCGGCGTAGTCTTTGATGACCGCCTTAGCTGGAACGAGCAAATAAAGCACCTTATTTCGAAGGCGGGATAACGTGTAGGAATGCTCGGCAGGCTTCGTAGAAGCCTCACTAGAGAAAGTGCAAATATAGTTTATTGTAGCCAAATAGGACAATTTTAGAATACTGTGTAACTGTGTGGGGCTGCTGCGGACAAGGTCGCAAACAAAGCCTTGAAGCCCTCCAAAACCGGGCTACCAGAATAGTTGCAAGAACTGTGATCAGCAACCCAGCAATGGACGTTCTGAAATGGCCCGCGCTGGAGGAGAGCCGTCGTAAAACTGTTTTTAAACTCGTTAAGAAATGCCTGCAAGATCAATGTCCCCAATATTTTAAAGAATATTTTAAACGTAATAATACAATCCATGCGCGCGCCACTAGACAAAGCAACCTTTTAAACCCGCCTGCAGAGAGGACTGAGATCGCAAAACGATCTTTCTATTACTAAGGTTGCACTCTTTTTAACGAACAATCTCGATGGTATTTCGTATTTATTTGTCTCTTAATCTTTTATTTGTACATAGTTTTCTATCTATATTATTATCAGTATTAGTTTAATGAATATGTATACTATAGTTTTAGTATATTGTTGTGCTCAAGGCTAACAGACAGCTTTTTGCGTCTGAAGGGGCTACCCTGAGCGGTTTAAGTCAATAAACGTTCTTTGTCTTCTTCTTCTATTGATAGCGAATTTTTTTTTCTTTCCAATTTCAACATGAAGATTCGATCAAGCAAATAAAAGAAAAATCTGGCATATACACTTTAAGGGAAAAAATTATCGGATAACATATTACCCTGGAAAACAGCGGTTTCTCTCGAATGATCAAATTAAGTCAACGGCTACGGACTGAGTTATCTACCAAAGTCCAAATAATAAGTAGAGCACATTAATAGCGCATGGCCTCAATGGCCTGTAGGAGGATAACAAGTCCTTTTGTTATTTAATTATTTATATATCCTTTTAGCTATTTGTTCTGGACAGACTGGGGCAGGCATCCAAAAATAGAACGTGCTGAACTGGATGGGAGTCATCGTATCACCTTGGTGAATTCTTCTGTTGCATGGCCGAATGGAATCACCATTGATTTCCGTGAACAGAAAATCTACTGGGCTGATGCCAAGTTGGACAAAATCGAGGTCATGAATCTGGATGGGAGCCGCCGTAGAACAATTGTGGATGAAAACTTGCCACATGTGTTTGGTTTTACGGTACTTGGAGATCGCCTTTACTGGACCGACTGGCAAAGACGGGCCATAGAAAGCGCCAACAAACGAACTGGTAGCGAGAGACAAGTAATTATTGACAGCTTTCCTGATTTGATGGGATTGAAAGCTGTCGATCTGAACAGCCCTTACGGTAAGACAAGCTTTTTAACACGAGGAAATAGAATTCATATCTTCAAGCCACTGTGTAATTTTCTTTTTATTTTATAGATAAGTCTATTGCTCGCCATTTTGCACAAACAACGTGAAAAGGCGGGAAATGATGTCATCAATATCCTCACTAGTGAGGATGTGGAAAATACGCCACTCGGGTCCCGGATGTAGTTTCGTATGAGTTTTACGAGTGCTATGAAACGCTCCAGTCTGTATAATAGACAGCGACAATACACACCAAATCATCTAATAAGATATATGTATCTCATTCTAGTCTTCCACCAAACATGGAGGAGAAAGCCTTATGTATTTTCGCCTAGTCTGGAGCTTTAGCATAGAAGAAAATAGTTGCGCTTACGCGGAAGGGAAGGTTATTAGAGTTGCTTATTGGTCGGAGGCCCTAAATTGACCCAAAGCTCTTGCCGGCCGAACCTGCAGGTTGCGAGAACGTTTAGTTTTTTTTTTACTCATCTAAATTGCTTGTGTCTAGGTTGTAACCCTTGTCAGCATAGCAATGGAGGTTGCAGTCACCTGTGTCTTTACAGGCCGTTAGAAGTGAGATGCGAATGTCCTGAAGGAATGGAGCTGCTTGCCGACAAGAAGAATTGCGTTCATCGTCATGCTGATAGTAGAGGCCATCCCGAGGGGGCGATCCCCGGATATCCGGGACATTTGTAAGGGGAACCTTGGCAAATGTGTCCTAAAGCTCTGGGGTAGAGAAAAAACTCAAGTGACAAATATCTGTGATAAATTGTTAGTGCGTAAGTGTTTAATTAAGGCAAAGGCAAAGGCGTGTTCCTAAAGTGAAGTGCACAAAATGCATACTTGGTATAAATGAGGCATACGTTGAAGACATCCTCTCTGCATGTGATTTTACAATTACAACTTTTGTTTACCATTTACAAAAAAGTTCCGGAAATTTCGATTGGAATTGTAAATGGAACCGGCACGACTTTTTGGGTCGTCCCAGTGAAAACTTTTCGGGAAAAATAGAACTTTTGAAAAGGTAGTCTCGTTTTCTCGTTTGGGATGTTCGAATGGAAATTGGCGTTCTATTTACATGTTTTGTATCTTTCATTTTCAGACCCTTGGTTTTCATAGCCTTGCCAAATTTGTCTCAACCGAAATTACAGTTTCTTGGAGAAATGGAAAACGTTCTAAGCGGACGGAAATTGCCAACCGAAATTCCGGAATCTTTTAACATTAATTTTACGTCTTTAAGTGATTTGTCTTCGGTTATGTGATATTGTAGAAGGCCTTTTGTAAACTTGTATTCAGAAATAGCTACTTAGTGTATAAACTCTAGTTTTAGCGTAAAATTTGAGTCTATCTGGATAGAAAATGTCCTGAAGTGTGACATTTCAAACACAATCTGTTGAGGAATGCTAGTATTTTGGTGTAACACTGTTTATGATAATGTATAAGGTAGGACGAACTTTCCAGTCTGTGTGACAATTTAGACGAAAGTTTTCGTCAGATGCTCTCTCTCTCTCTCTCTCTCTCTCTCTCTCTCTCTCTCTCTCTCTCTCTCTCTCTCTCTCTCTCTCTCTCTCTCTCTCTCTCTCTCTCTCTCTCTCTCTTTCTCTCTATCTCTTTTGATTGTGTACGTCAATAAAATACAAAACTTTTGTGTGTTAAGGTCATTGGCAAGTACTTTGCTGTGGTTACGATTGCTCGTCATTTTACAGCCCAAGACCACTTACTTGCAGTCTGTGGACACATTCTCTTTTGCCACTCTGAAGCAAGCTGTCAAATCAGGGTCCAAAATGACGAGGGGGGGGGGGGAGGGGGTGGTCTTTGGAGATAGCCCTGGAGTCTGGAGCTCGAAGCCTGAATAAAAATGCGATTCTGACTAAATTGAGCCCGGAATTAAAGCAACGGAGTCCTAATGACCCAATGTTTCTGTCTCGGAGCGCTGGAGCCCTGCATTTTTCAGCCTGGAGCCTTGAAGACCTAAATCCCTTTGAGATCCTGTCGAAGAGACGAGGTGCAACACTGTCGTACTTGACTTGACTGACTTGACTTGGGTCATCTTCTGTTTTCATGAATAAGGGTGTTAGTTTTTGAAGTAGCTGTGGTGCTGCGTCGGTGGCGAAATGGAAACTGAATATTTAGTTTTATCAAGTGAGTTTATAAGGTAATTTAGCCACCGTAAAGAGATTCGAGTGCCGACATTTCAAGCATTAACCCTTCGTCAAAGCCAAAGGGCTATACAGCGCTCGAAACGTTAATTCTCGAATCTCGTTAAGTTATATCGAATTAACTTATCAATTCATTTGATAAAATCAAGAATTCATCTTCCGTTCTCAGTTTGTTTTGACCGATTCGCCGTGCCAAGGGAAAAAGCGAAGAATGAAACAAACTAACAAAAAGCAATGTTAAAAACTGAACAATTTCGACCAAAACCATCCTACGTTCCTGCATGTATTTTGAGATATGTCCAGGTATTTTCTGAACCATTTTTCTTTTCCCGCTTTTTATTCTTTAATTCAAGCATAGAGAATGTGGAAGGGCCATTTAGATAGCCGCGCACAGATTTGGCTATGATCATCCCATATCTAATAAGCGCGAGAGGAATAATTGTTTTATTTTATCTGAACAACCAAGATCGTTTGCTAGATCTTGCTGATTCCATTTTGCAAGGAAAACGATTTAATGGCCGGTATTTCTCGGACATCGTATCAATTAACAATCATTATTCCACTCACGCTTGTTGGATATGAGATGATAGATAGCCAGTGGTTGCTATTCATTGGGCATGGTATAATGGCTCATAGCCGATAAGCCAATCAAATGCTTGGAATTGCATTATACAATGATCCAGATTTTAATAATAGCTGATATCCCGTGATCGCTAAGCCAGTCGAATTTCTGGACTATGCATTATTCATTGATCCAGTTTTTAATAATGTTTATAATGTTTACGTTCGTTGACCGTGCGGTACATTCTCCATTGTCCTACATTTTTACAAAACGTACTGCAATGATGTTTTTGCTGGCTATAGGGGATAGATTTCGACCAGTTTCGTGTTAATTTGAAAGGGTACGTTAACCTATTACTCTGCACTGACAACTGATCACAGGGCCACCAGATTCATTGCCGCTTTGCGGGGTTGACATGGTTATGGTAAGGGTAAAATAGGGCAAAAAAAATAAATCGTATCTAAAAAGGAGTTGGATTTCGAGCCCTCTGGATTTTAGCCCTAGAAATGCTATTGGTCCTATTGGGAGCGGGGGGTAGGAGGAGTGGGTGGGGAGGGCGTCCATACACTTCTAACCCCAACCTTGCTTTCAGGAAAAGTCATGGAATGTTTCCAACTTCGAAATCTGCGTTGATAAATGCACTCAGTAGTTTGTTTTCTTTGTGTTTTTTCTAGAAATAAATAATTGCATCTGAAAAAAGCAGCCTTGCCCAACATAAACATAAAAGAGGCCGACCAATTGACTAATCTGTACCAATGCGGATTATCTGATGTTAGTTTTAGCCTTGGTCCGTTCCCTTGACTGTTGTGGAATGCGGGAAATTCATTTGTAGAAGGAAACGTCAAAATATCATAGGACCCACGCAGAAATCAAATTCGTCGTCACTGATGAAAACCCGTTGAACTTCGCAATAATGGATATTAGCTCGGAGATCAACATTTTTCAGTGATTTGATGTTATCTCAGTAACCACAAAATTCGTGAATGACCCTCATTCGGTTGTGACTCGCGCCGGGTACGACCTTACTTCGTTTACATGTGGCGCTTCCTTCATTATATTTAAGCTGTTGATAAACTATATTCGTTTGTTTCGTAACGTGCATTCGTATGTCTCTCCGTGCACTGACAAATGAGAAAAGAAATTAAGACAATTTAAAATATCTGATCCTTGACTTACGGTAAAGTGGAATTTGTGCATTCGATAGACCTTGCCTTATAATTCGTAAGAAGCTTTTCAGTATCAAATAATTGCGAAATGAAAAAGAGGCTAAATTTAGTAAGGCAGCGTACGTAATCTTATCGTTGAGAGGAAAGGAAAGATGTTTCAATATTTGAAAACTTCCTGGCCCGTTCTCCTGAGGTCATTTTGTCGATAGAATGTGATAAATACTGATTTCGAAGCACAATACGTAAACGTGGGAGATACCAGTCGGACAACAAAGCCACCAAATTTTTTTCTCGAATCTTCGAGTCGCCCAAAATCAAATGCAACAATAAGTCACTTTTGAATAGGTACAAAACTTGAGCAAATCCTAACTAAATCGGTGCAAAACGTTTGTGCCTGTACAGTTTGCCGGATTTCGCCGTGCCAACAAAATTTGCCCGCGTCGGGTTACTCTGTATATTTGCGGCATTAGAATTTAACAGGCCGAGTAGCTGGATCACTAAAACTGTCCGGCTGGGCTTCTCGGTCTGAAACTACGGGTTACAAAATAAATTTACATCATGGACAAGCGATCTCGGTGAGAAATCTTCTGAGAGCTGGTAAAAACGTACTGAGAACAAGAGCTCTAGGTACCGTGCAAATTTACCCCCGTGGAATTGAACTGACAAAATGAATCCGGTGCAATGAGAAATCATTCTAACATGGAACGTTTGCAAGCTCAAATCCCCACATAAAACTGAACAAAATGATAGCTAACAAAGCTCGCTCTTGGCTGAGGCTTAACTAAGAATAGGCCGCGCAGTCTATAAACTGAAGAGCGTCAACAACAGTCTCAATTTTGCACACACAATAATAATATATTTAAAGAATGCAAAAGGGTTCTGGCATCCCGAAATACCCTTAAGGTTACCACTCATAACTTTTAAAGAACCATCCGTGTCAATTCATTCGTACTTATCACACGCGCTTTCCGTGAATGTCTATAGTTAAGTATTTCTTTCACCCAACGGACTCAAACTAGGAACAGTCCCTGTACTGACTTAGAGAAAATTAAACAGCATCACCGGAACGTTACTACACAGTGCTTATCAGTGTGGAATAAACTGAGAAAAGAAGAAGATGAGGCAATTTCTAAAAGGGCACCGGCCAACGGTTTATTTCGGTGAATAGTCTGTTCCCCACCTTCATCGCTTCATAAATTAACAGTTTTCTTCGGCGATTTTTTTATTTATTTATTTATTTATTTATTTATTTATTTTTTGCAATGTCAACTCAAAATCTCTAACACCGGAAAAATAACAACTTTTGTTTTCGGAGTGGGCAAATATGTCGTTAAAAATGCGAAAAAAAAAGGCCAGCTAATATTTTTGTAAAATCACTGAACATACAACAGCTAGTAACTTCGGGGAAGTTATTAAAATACTGTTTCCTAAAACTTTCTGAAGCGTTTAACGTTTAAGCATCTGAAAAGATTGATCAATCTGTATTAGCTTATACAAATACTTCTTTAAAAGGGAACGAAACGCTCTGGGAATACGCATGACTTTACTCATATTCTCTTTGGATTCTACATAGATATATATACTTCATCAGTCTTGGCTTCCACTCCAAGGGATCACATAGAGCTACATAGATACTGGAATGCGTAAAAATACTTTCATATCCTTGAGGAAATTTATTTAGTTGTTAGCCCTATCTTTAAATACAGTGAATACCGGTATATTGTCCCAATATTTCGTAAGGACGCAATTACCTCGAACTACGAAGATTGATTGATTGGACAGGAATGCCTGAGTGATTGACAGGATTGCTTCAAAATATTTTAACAAGAATCATTTAGTATACATTTTCAGAGCGTTAAGAAGTGTGAAATAACGAGCTAATTAATACCTGAAAAGAATGCAATTTCGGTGGCCACCAAATACTATAGCTTATTTGACAAGCCTGTGTGGGTATAACACTATATAAAAATAAAATTTATTTTTCTACTCGATTTGACACAAACATCGTGGCACAAGGACAGTTGGCGAAATCCGGCTTTCTTTTTAATGCGAGCTGCTCCACTCCAATGAATATCCTGACTGACTTGAAAATGTAAATTTATCGAAGCAATTACCTCGCTCATCTTGCCTCTTTTCTGGCTACGAACCTGAACTTTATACTATTAATCAATTTGATGAGTGGGTTATTGAGTAGCGAAATATTATAAAATTCATACATTTGAACTGGGCACTATCGTTGTGTACGCAACTTACGCGGTTGCGAAAAGGAAGTCTGGAAAAAAAAAAGTCGGGCTTGAACGGGATTCGAAGGCTTTCTTTTCGTGACTGCATAACTTGAGTACGTACCTTCGATGGTCGTTCGCCTATTCAATAATCAACTCACCGACCTTTCAAACACTGAGTCTCACACATTTTGGTTCAAACGTTTATGACTTGAAGTAAATCGTAAAGTTCGAAATTCACTGCGGATTGTTCAATGACTGGCTCGACTCGGACAAGGGCCGTGAATAAAACTCTTACACAAAATGTTGCAGTTTTTACTGCTGTACAAGGTGAGTATGAATTTAGAACCTGCTGTGACCGGGATAACATCTTTAAACGAGACGATCCTGGCAAATGGAAGCCATGTTGTGTTGTGATCCTGTTTCACTAGTTATACGGCTCTGCCTTCCACCTTCCCCCTCCCTCCCCCCCAAGGATGTCGGCACTCCAAACCCTGTTCCAACCAAAATACGTTCTCGTTTATCCATAGATGAAACCCGTTTTTAGACTTGGCCTTTAAAACTCAGGTTACCCATTTTCAGACCTGTGGCTTCTAATCTGCTAAAAGCTGTGCTCCATTTAAGACGCACTGCCCCTGTTGAAGTCAATCCATTATATTGTTTTAGATCTGTTTATTCGCAGTATACATCAATAAACATTGTTTCAAGCACAAAATTCCAAAATCAATCTGGCTGGGAAATTACGCCCAGTTGTAAATACAGTTTCAAAACTTTCAGAGCAGAAGGAAAAACCAACCCACTCAGTTCAGACAAGCTCAGACAGAAAAGGGAAAAAAATCTAAACCAATTTTGAAACCAAAACGACTCGAACCATACATAGTATCTCTGTATCTGCTACGGGGTGACAAATACCGTTTACAAAGCTTATTAACGGAGATCCCGCCCCATACTCTCCTCAAGGGCATTCAAATGAAAGCTAAATTGCACTACTTAGCAATGTTGTTGTTGCATTACATCAGGGTGGGGTCAAAATTTTGTCTCTTCGCATGCGCATGGTATGAAATCCTAACTGATCCGGTAACCATTCAAGTTAAAGCTATTGAACAGTGCTCATCTGTACTATGGTACTCTTTATTTTTCCATCCCGAATGTTCTAGCGAATGATCGAAAATGATACAGAATTTTGCCAAATTTTATAAACTTCAACACTCTTCACTTAGAAGGCTCATATACGCCTATTTTTAGCCAATAATTGATACTTATCTTTCCAACGTCTTTTGATCATATCACTTAGATATACATCGTAGACAAATTTCATGAATACCTGTATCAAATGTTTTCGTTTTCAGCAAGTTTTGTACTCCACTCTGACAAACTGACATCAGAATTTCAAGCGTGAAATAATTCGGTTGTCGCACGCCTTTCCATTTAATCCTTAAAGTTCAAGTGAAATGTCTCAGAAATATCTGAAATGCAAATATTTTTGCTATTGGAATGTCATTGCCAAAGCAAATATCATGGCACGTTAGTTCTTCGCATGCTAGAAGCACTACATTTTTCGATTTTTGTCCCTGAAAAGGTTAAGAAAACTTCACTTCGGTTGAATCGGAGTTAGGTTTTTCAGCTGTAGGTAAAATGATCTAGATTTCCTCCTAGTTTCATCTTCTTAACGGAGATACGTTCGGGTTCAATATTCAAAAGATGACGTTAATTTTGTTCATTTTGTTTTCGCCCACACATTTGAATGTATAGAAAGCGCTCAGTTCGTTTTCAGTAACTACGGATTATACCTAAACACAGTTTACCGTGATCAGTTAAGCCTGTGTCGATAATTTCTGTTCTATTCAAACTAGCGAAGAATTGAAGGCGTTTGAAAAACCCTTGTGTAAACACTTGTCTTTCTCCGCCCCCTTTGCCGGTCCAAGGATTGAAGCTCAAATACACGAACGCTCTTTATTCAAAGTGCGATAAAAACAAGCTTGAAGTGACAGCGTCGATATTGGAAACATAGATAAATTCTAGTCTTGTCAAAGTTCTTTTAACTGAAATCTCAAACACACATGTCGCACTAATATCACATTTTTTTTTGTGGTGGGGTCGGAGACAAAGTTTTGGCGGGTAATTACATATTCCGAATTTAGCGCCAGTCTTGAGCCATGTAGTTTTTCAACACTGAAAAATTCCAAATGTTACCCGGCAAAAAGAATTTTAAAATTATAGGTCAACGGATTGAGGCAGCTATTATAGTTAGTTGCTATAAAAGTACGGAATTATTTTTAGATTCTACCATTCTAGGAAAAGACGAACGTTTCTTTTTAAATAAAGACATGGTAATTTGGAAGTTCAGAAAGCATTTTTCCTTTGTTTTCCCGGATCCCCAGAGAATGCGCTACTCAAAGCCGACAATTTTGGAGCAAACGATTACGTGCCGGTTGGAGCTTTTTGGATGAAAATTGCCATTAACGCATAAATGGAAAGTTTTGCTCAGTCAGAGCTAATTCATATTGTTTAAGGCTCAGGTATGCTTAAACTTCTTAGAAAAAAAGCCTCTTTGCTCAATCTCCTGCTCGCCAATGTTGCTTGCATTGTTTCGCCATTGTTAGTCTGGCAGTTTGCCTAATCAGTAGGATACACCCCCCGTTTCGGCTCCGATGTCACATCGGGCCAATGGCTGCGTGGTCGGCTCACGTGTCCCGAGCCGAAACGAGCGTCGTTATTGGTCGGAAGCGTTCGTGATCCTACAATGGCTCTTGAACCGCCCGAGTAGAATGCTATTTGTGTCTGAATTTGCGTTCGCTGTGGAACTGATTCAAGGTTGTATGTGATTTTATTTCGCCTCTTGGAGCTTTCGACCGCTGTTTCTAATGGTGAAGCTACCGAAGCGATAGCGTAGGATGAGATTCAAAGCATTAGTTTGCTTGGTGTGCCTATATTACAGGATATCTTTAGGTAAGTCCCTTCGAAAGCGTATCTATGCGAAGCTGTTCTTTGCTGTTAGTGTGATATTGATGCGCTTTCAAGGTTAAGATTTCTCTCTCGGTAATGAATACTTGTGTTTTATGTAAGAACGGAGATTGCTTTGAACAAAGAAAGACACTTCCCTCGCCAACTGTTCCTGGTCCGTTCTTTTCAAGCGATCTTTAGCGCTTAAAAACTTGTAATTTACACTGAAGTTGTCGTCCATTTTGTCCATTATTGATCCGACATTCAACTCTGCGCCGAGATTGTTGATGGCGCGTTTGCAGCTGTTGAAAGTTCGTGATCTAGTTGCCTTCCCCAGTTAGAACTGTAGTGCAGATATGTTTGAAATTATTCTTCTGTATGTGAAAAGGTTACAGCAGCAAAATGAACGAGAACAGTCGGAAATAACAACAACAACACAAAGTTGATCATGAATTTATTTGCACGTGCTATCCTAATGCATTTTCCCTTGTTATACGGTTCGGATACTTGCTGAGGAACGTAGAATGATGCTAAACGCGAGTCTTGGTCTTCTTTGAGATATCTTTGAGTATATTCCATGTTGCGTGATGGAATTAAACTTGTAGATTTGTGTTACAAAGGTGCGCAGAATACCCGTAATGGCCACGCGAAGTTTCGATCGAGCGTTCGCTCCGAATGTGGTATGCGGTATTTTACACGTACAAGTTTACATGCGTATTTGATCTCATTTGCAGGATAATTCGAACCGAGAAAACCAAATTATCAAGCTTTCTGTGCGAAATGCTTCGAGAGTAGCGCCATCTAGTGACTCTACGTGATTTTCGAATGGACTTCATTTTGTCATACGTGCGTCTCGTAAGAGCAGTTGTAGGCTTATATTATCATGTTTATTTACAGAACATTTAGCAAATCCTCGGAGAACATTGGCGATGAATTAAGACAGGGCAATGATGCCCGTTGGTTGAAACATGTCTCATTCGGCTTCCTACTGATTGTTTTCGCTAATAATCTTTGGAGATTTAGAAGAAATCTGTAGTTGAGCGCTCGTCTCCGAAAAAAAAAACGTAGAATAACTCAATTATCTACGTTTGATCTACAATGCATTTGGTATTTTTGATTATATTCTTCTTCTATACCAACGCTATGTCCAGTTTCATTTTTTTCCCTTTTTTTCTTGTCCACAGCGTATTCTCCGAAACTTTTGTATGCCAATCGAAAGGACATTAGGATCGTTCAGAGGAATCAAAGGAACCAGAATGAAACTATAGTTGTCGATGGCTTGGACGATGCTATTGCTGTAGATTTCTGCTATGCAGAAGGTTATGTATTCTGGACTGATGTTATCTTGGAGAAAATCAAGCGAATTCGCTTTACAGGACATACAAGAAAAGTGGAGGATGTGATTTCGGTGGGTTTGAAGAAACCCGAAGGACTCGCTGTAGATTGGGTAGCGAGGAAATTGTATTGGACTGATGTTAGAGATTCCGACTGGGAAGCGAATAGGATAGAAGTTGCGAATTTAGATGGATCTAATCGGAAAGTTCTGTTTTGGAAAAACTTGGGTCTTCCCAGGGCGATTGCTGTTGACCCGTTATCGGGGTAAGTGTGACTAATTTTTTTATTGCTAAACTAAATGCATTGAATTTGGTTGATTTGCTTTTACTGACATTTTCTGCGATTTCCGGTAGTCAGATGGCCTTGCACATTGATCGTAGTTATTTAGGGGGCTTTCGTAAATTTCTTCACCATTAGTGGCACATTTTCAAACGGCTTTGCGCTTTTAAGGGATAAGTTCAGCTCGTAGAGTTTAAAGAGGAAAGACTAATGGACTATATGCACAATTAAAAATACATTAAGCTTTGAGCTACAGTGAACAAACATTGATCTATCAGCATTTTCGTCAGCCTATTTTTAGCCATCGGCTCCTGTCAGCGTTGCATTTTCGTTGGCTGTTGGACGGAGGAAATATGCTTAGCCCTGAAAATGCCAAAAGGAATGTATTGCAGGCATTAAAATTCAATACCATTTCTGAAGTCTAGCTTATGCAAGCTCCCGCTTTAATAACCCCCTGTCGTTTTCTACTGAGTAAAGGGGCATTTTGTTGTTAAGTATGAACTGGGACCATGCGAGATTGAATCTTGTTTTGTGGTGTTGTTTCCCTCCTAAGAGGCAAATGTCATGATTGTTTGTCACCAGAGACAGTGCTTGTAGTAAAAAAAATTGGTCTTGGATGAAATCTCAGAGGACCAATTAGAGCCCTTGAAAGTTGATTGTGCTCTAAACCAAAGTATTTTCTGCTCTGTCTTGCTAATTATTTGACTGCAGACCCGTGAAAATCCTTAGCACAAGCAAATGGGCTCTTTTTTTGTTGAAGATGGTTCTCCGTGCAATATCCATTCATAAGTAATCGAAGGTCCCATATAGAGAAGGCCTTGTTAATGGCCTGGAACAATAGCGCTGCCTAACATTTTCATTTGACCTTTTCTCTAATCAGAACCCAATGAATGTTTTCTTAATTATCTATTGTTTCTGAGGATTTATTGACACTGTGTAATAACATAGTGCAAATTTGGCCTTGTAAATTACTATGGACGAGCAGTACATTATTTGGTGTTTTTTGAAGACGATTGGCACTGACCCTTCTTGTGAGTTGTGTGTTGTTTTCGAAGCCATTAAACCAAGGCTAACATCATTCTTGTGGCCGTGATTTTCCTATTTTTAGAGGTTGTTAATCATTTAAAATTGTCACTAGCTGAAAGGGATTTATTTTCAAGTGAAATATAAGCTTTATTAAGTTATCATTCTGCCACGTTTTTAATATATTCTTTACAGAAGGCTTAGTAGTAGCAAAGTTTAATGGTCTATATTTTTGCCTTGAGTAGGTTAAATTTTGTTTGTGTAGTTTTCCAGCCCCTTTTGTTCAAGGCATTTGTTGGTTCTTTGTTTTTGTGCTTAGTATTGGCTCTACTTACTCAAGGAGGCTTTAATGCTTGTTGAAGTAAATTTAAATGCTCAATCATTGATTTCACTGTCAACCCATGTTTCGTGAGAAAGATCTGTGGTCTTTGGGTGAGCCAACTGGCGGAAAAGTACACGAAAAGCCAGTGGAAATAGATAGTTTGATTGTGCAGACCATTAAGGATGGAAAAAAGCTAAACAGCTTATGAAATTATTAAGACCATTATCCTCTTTAGAGATTTGACCCAGCTTGTGTTGGGAAAATGTTGTTTTTCTTAGATGATGTTACAATTTGGTCTCGTAATCCATTAAAGGAAAATTGACCAGTGTGTGGTGGATATTCTCTACTGGAGGAAGGAAAAAGGAAGCACTAGATTAACCTATGTTTGTCTGCCCCCAGTGACCTGACTTTTGGATTAAGCTGATCGGTCTTTTTTACAGTCTGCACTTGTTTTTTTTTTTTTTTTTTTTCATTTGAATGAAATGGGGTTTGCTTTTGTTTGTGAATTTGTTGTTGTATGATATGATGAAGTGTAAATTTGTCTGGTATCAAGGCTTATAAAATGGTTCATTTCCTTGATGGCTGTACTGTATTAGCACTCGATCCGTGAATGAGGAAATTTCATTTCACAGCTCTAAGGATTTGTTCAACCTTCTTAGTGTCAAGCTTAAAATACTTAAAACTACACTGTATCTTTCCTTGAGGAAAACATAGGTCATGGAATTTTGGGGAATTTTAACACATTCAAACTGGTCATAGAATTGCACGAAATCCTCAAAATGACTGCTTAAACCTTTAGAAAAACACAAAAGTGACAAGGAAGCTAAAAGGGAGCATGGATGGGCAAACGTAAACAGGATTAGAAGAGATTGCATTTGGGTAAACTTGAAAAATGGCGGGCCGGCATTTTTTAAGTTTAGGTCAATCTGTGTGAAAGCATGATCTACATGTATGATGTTTAGAAATAGTGTCTTTATTTGTTATGTGGCTGTGATTTCATCATTAAATTGAATTTTGCATTGCCGTTTTCATAGTTAGAGCTTTGTAATTAACGAAAATGCACGCAATCACCCAAAATACCGTGACCCAGCCCCTGTTTGCTTTTCTGACTTTTGAATTTTGGCATGTTAAAAACCCTTTAAGCCCAAACAGTGATTAGCATCAAATTTCTCCTTGTAACATCAAATGAATAATGCTCATTCAACCCCTGAGGTCATGAGAATTAAGGATGTGATCACCCAAGGTGATTTTTCTTGATATTTTAATAACTTCTCCCCCATACTTTTATAAGAAAAGAATGGGGACAAGTCAAACAGTAGGAGAATTTGTTATTTGATATTAGAGGTTAAAGGGTTAAAATAAGTTTATTCATTTACCCATATATACAGCTATTGATGTTTCACTTTTCTGTGCTGCTATTTATCTTCTGCATAAAGTGTTTCAGCTTTTGAGTTTGTGGATGAAGTCCAAAAGTGGCATGGCCATTTAATGAATTTGAAGCTATAGACCAGCACTTTCTTACGATAGTCTGTGTTCTCACTAAAGGTGTCTGTGGAGGTTGTTATCAAGTTTTAAGTCTAAAGCTAACTCTTGAAACTCGTGACCCCTTACGTACAAATGCTGTGTTGCTGTTTGTCATGCCGCATAAAAAAAAGTTTTATCTTTTAAGTGCGTGGATGAAATCTTCAAGTGTCTCCCCTCAGTAAAAGCTAAGCGAGTAGCCCCAGTTGTAAACAGCATCCAGTGTCACTGTTTGATTAAACATTCACGCCATGAGAATAAAAGGAAGCCACCACTAATGGTAAAATTTACATTCTCCCAACCAGTGCTAAAAGAGATAAATGGAGATATGTGAGGAGAATTGACGTGTTGACATTGGCTTAAAAGGGTTAATTTTTTATTTTGATGTTTATCTTCCAGGTACATGTTTTGGACGGACTGGGGTGAAGAACCCAAAATAGAGCGCGCTGAAATGGACGGCTCAAATCGTTCGGTAATCATCCGACAACAAATTCATTGGCCCAATGGGCTAACAATAGACTACGGTGCAGGGAAAATATACTGGACAGATGCTAAATTGTATTATATAGCTAAGGCAAATTATGATGGTTCAAATCGTGAGCAAATATTCAAATCTCCTGCTCAATGTACACTGGGACATCCTTTTGCTTTGACATTGTACGAGAACAGAATATATTGGACGGATTGGAAAACAAGAGGGATACACTCCACCAACAAGAATTCTGGATTGAGATGCCAAATGGTTTGGACAAATTCATATTCTCCTATGGACATTCATGCATTTGAGCCAAAAAGACAGCAACCAAGACCTGGTAAGTGTAGTACAGTTACTTGTACATGTAGCTGTGCCAGTAGTAATTCATTTTTTGATAGGCTACATCTAAAGTTCTTCTGCAAAACACTCTCTCAAAAAGTGATTTGCTCAAATGGAGAACGGGATCATGTGAGCGGTGATCAGCACTAACTAAGCTTAATACCAGTTTTTCCTGGGGTCATCCCACATCAGAGTTATGTTGGTTAAAATCAGAGGAGTCATTTTAATTTTTGGTTGTGAGTAAGTATGGTACCCTAGTAGTTTTAAAGGATAATTATTTTAGGAAGTTTAGGGTATTATTCCTCAAACTAAAGCCAATCACTTTAACTTTATTGGAACTGACCTTGTAATCTGTCCTCCTTTTACAGGTAATCCATGCAATTCAACTGTCAATGGAGGATGCAGTCATTTGTGTTTGTTAAATACTCGTAGTCATTCATGTGCATGTCCAACTGGTGTGAGGCTTCTATCAGATGGAAGAACATGCGAGCAAGGTAAAATTAACTTGAAAGGATGGTACCTCCTTCTGCAACGGTGCATACATTCTGCACGCACATCTTGCGAGTGTCCAAGAAAATGATTTCTTTTTGACAACGCGGGAAGAGAAGATCTTAGCAAGGGCTGTTGAAATTTAAAAATTTTAATGCTTTTAGGATTATTGTTGCTTAGCTATCTCTGCAAATTGTGTGGTTATCCCCAGTTTTCTTATGGTTTTCAATACATCCCTTGCTAAGATCTGCTTTCTTGCATAGTCATAAACTGTGCAAAATTATCTTTTATTACGAGGCACCGTCCTTTAACTAACGAGATTGAGCACTTGCTGCTGATGTATACATGTAGCTTTTTCAAGATGAAATTTAATGTGTCAACTTAAGCAACAAAGTTTAAGGCCAGATACATGTTGCAACATTGTGGCAAACAAAGATGCAGCGTGTGTCCATGTTAAATGTTGCGTGCAGGCTCAAGATTACTAGTACAGCCAACCTCCCGTAAACGACCACCCAAAATGCCAAGATTTAGTGGTGGCTTACGAGAGTCGAACCAGAAGGGAACTCCTCCAGGAATGGGTCTGACATATGTACTTATTTGAAGAGAATTTATTGCATACATTTTCCTAGTTCCAATACGAGCAGTGCTAGGTTGTCACTAATGGTTCTTCATACATGCTGTAAGCTCTGAGTAGGGTATTACATCCAGAGGACATGGAGATCAGAACGTGTGTCAAGTGGTCGCTTACAAGAGATTAAAGCCAATGAAAAATTATTGGTTGCAGTCTCTTATGAGAGGTGGCTGTTTGCAAGAGGTTACAATTATAGGGCTTTGACTGGGAAATTTGGTGTTTTAAATAGGTGGTTGCTTATGGGAGGTGGTCGCTTACGAGGGGTGGTCGCTCACGAGAGGTGGTTGCATATGGAGGTTCAACTGTAGTTGCTTTTATTATAATAGTAGAACGGTGCTATTGATGCAAGCGAACTGGAGAAGCAATGCAAGCTAAGCAAAGGCAGAGCTGTTTTTTTTTACCTCTGTCTAATCTAAACTCCCCTTTGCTGAGTTGCTCACTCAAGCTCATATTGTGTCTTTGCTGCTTACCCCGCCCTCTTCACTCTCAACTGAGCGACCATTATCTACAGCAGTCTTTCCCATTTGTAACATTCAACATCTTTATCTTGACCACCAAAGCCAGGCATGTTGCTAGAATTTTCCATGTTAGCCCTAGTTTCCCATGGTCGTGGCCATCAGCTTTCCTAACACCGCACCAGTTATTTTTCATGTTGAAGGTTTTCTAACAATTGCTAAAAAAATTTTAATTTAGATGCATGTATGTGTCCAAACTTTGTTACTGTGTACATCAAATTGTGTTGCGCTGTATATCTCCACTGTTATGGAAACTCATGACTGCAACTCTTCAATTCTCTGTTTCCACCTCAGGTCCTGTTCACTTCCTGTTATTGGCAAGGAAAGAGGATCTGCGGCGCATATCACTTGACACGCCTGATCTCACTGACGTTGTTGTGCCAGTTTCTGGCATCAGACATGCTGTTGCCATTGATTTTGACCCAGTGGATAAATTAATTTACTGGAGTGACGATGAAAAACTTCAAATCAAGAGGTCCAGAATGGATGGCACAGGTAAGCTTATATTAAACCTTTAGACCCCAATAGTAACCAGCATTTCATTTCTCCTTACAACATGACTTTGAGATCAAACATATGGATTATGAGAATACAGCAAATTAAATGATCACCAAAGATGAAATGATGCCATTCTGTCAACTAACCACTACCCAGTGTTCCAGATAACTTTCAAAGTCGTCTTGTTTGATGTTTATTTCACCACACATGTCACAAAAAAGCAAATTAAGAGTACAAACAATATATATTTAAGAGAAAGTGATGAGGAAGCCTTAGGAGAAACCATAGGGCTTATAGAATAAGGCTTCCTCATTACATTGTTGTGACATACAGGTGTATAATGTTTGAAGACTGTGAGATGGTTCGTACAATTACAGTTGAAACGAATAGACTGGAAATGATCAATAAACATTTGAGAAAATACTGGCATGCAAGGTCAAAAATGAGATATAGATTTAGTTGCTGTGGAATGATAATTATATTGTTTAAGAATAGATTTAAAGGAGGAAAGAGATACTGAGTTACAAATGTCTTCATCTAAAGAGTCAGGGAGTCAATAGCTCTGGTTCTCTCCAAATCGTCTCAAGTTTACCAATCAATTTGTCTGGTCAGGAAGCCACAAACAATTGCAAAAAGAGTTGATACACTCTCTGTTATTGGGTACATTTTAGACGAACACCATTGTATTGCTTGTCCCCCCCCTTCCCCCCTCCCTTATCAATGTTGAACAAAGCCTCAATATTGAAATGGGGGGAGGGGGCTTCAAGGGTATTACATTGTTCATTGGCCTTTTATAGTGTGTTATTTGCAGGAAATAAGAAAAATGCTGAGAGTATCAACCTTTAAATTGCAACTGCTCGCAGCTTTCTCTTGTTTTTGACTTGAGGCCCATTTCTTATGTGGAATGCTAAGTAACATTATACATAAAAACAGCGAGGAGAGTATTTTGTGGTGATGTAAGGGCTTGAAGTGTTAGTGTTCGTTATCCAAACAATAAGCCATATCACCTGGTTTGCATCAATCAAATAAACACTCTTGAAGCCCCAGTATTGTCAAGCATTCAATAATCTCTCCATACAACATCATCGCTTGTGCAGAAGGCCAGGTCACAAGAATAGAGGAATGATCACTAAAGATTTTTAAATAAATTCTCCCAACTAGTACATGGACCATGGGAAATATATAATCAAGAGTACATTGGGGAGAATATGCCTGTCAATATTGGTGCTTATGGGACTGAAGGAATCAGGATGATGTGATGATTGTTGACTTCCAAGCTCTTGAACACTATCTGAATTTATTGCTTTCATGTATTTCACTTTTTAGATGTGCAGGTTGTAGTAGCCAATGAAATCAAACATCCTGATGGTGTTGCAGTTGACTGGGTGGCACGCAATTTGTACTGGACAGACACCGGGACTGATCGGATTGAAGTCAGCAGGCTGAACGGGTCATCAAGAAAAATTCTGATTAGCGATCACCTTGATGAGCCCAGAGCAATTACTTTGGATCCAACTCATGGGTAAGCCATCTTTTTGATGTTATGGCTATTGAACTGTAAAGTATGAGAAAGGTGTTGGTTATTGGGAGAGAAAGATGATTTAAAAGTTAAGCTGTGGTTCTCTTTGTTATGCTGTGTACCAAATTGTTACAGTTGTATCTTTGTCTTTTAGAAAGTATAAGCATTGATAAATGAAAGTTGTTGGATTTAGGGTGTAGTTGGTAATGGCTTTTTTGGAGCTGTGGGATTTTTCATTTTCCTCAGCTGAAAATGCTAGTCACCACCGTTTGTTGTTTTGAAGTAGTTCAGGAGCAAAATAATTTGAAGTGTTTCTTCACAAGTTTCATGTATAGAGTTTCCCTTTCGAGTTCATTATCTGGTACAATTATACTGTATGGTTGGGTTGATAGAAAGGACTCTATTCATGTCGTTAGTTGTAATGGTTGCCATGATAAATAGTAAGTTCTCCATCACATTGTCAAGTTGAGTGCTTCGCACCCACTCATGCACATACTGAAAACTGTATCTTTTTCCAGCTATATGTATTGGACAGACTGGGGTAGGCATCCAAAGATAGAACGCGCTGAACTGGATGGGAGTCATCGTATCACCTTGGTGAATTCTTCTGTTGCTTGGCCGAATGGAATCACCATTGATTTTTTGGAACAGAAAATCTACTGGGCTGATGCCAAGTTGGACAAAATCGAGGTCATGAATCTGGATGGGAGCCGCCGTAGAACAATTCTGGATGAAAACTTGCCACATGTGTTTGGTTTTACTGTGCTTGGAGATCGCCTTTACTGGACGGACTGGCAAAGACGGGCCATAGAAAGTACTGACAAGCGAACTGGTGGTGACAGAAAAATGATTATTGACAGCTTGCCTGATTTGATGGGATTGAAAGCTGTCAATCTTAGTCTTGCTTATGGTAAGACAAATCAACAATTATTGATTTTGAAAATGAAGCTGCAATAATTACAGGTCCATCAATTTTGGGAAAGTACAAGTATATGAAAGTACCCCAGAAATGTACTTCCTGGAATGAGATATCAATGCTTTTGTCAAACGTGAAGTCAAAAATAATGTGAGGGAATGGCCACAGGGTGTCTCTTCCATCCACGGTTTCAGATTGAACTGCAATGATAAATATTGTTTTCAGTTGTCAAACAACTTCACACAACTACTGCTAATTCTATGATATCAAGACTGGTGAGGAGAATTTGTTTGCTGGTAGCAGAGCTTTATAGAGTTTTTCTGATTTTTGTGTGTGTGTGTATTTACAGGTTCCAATCGCTGCCAGCGTAAGAATGGAGGTTGCAGTCATCTATGTCTATACAGGCCGTCAGGGGTCAGGTGTGAATGCCCTGAAGGAATGGAGCTCCTTGCTGACAAGAAGAATTGTATCTGTAAGTGTTTGTAAAATCTTCTTTCCCTCGTGACCAGTGTAAATTAAATCTTGTGCAGAGCTGTTATTAAGGGCCATCACATGTTAAGCCTGTTACAGCTACTTTGAAAGAGCCTTGATTTTCTTGATGTCATGGGCGATCTTGTTGGTTGTAGGGTCATTTGCCCATAACCAGCAAGACTGATAGGGCTTTGAAGCTCAATCTAACATGTGGCTAAAACATATTGACAGCTAATGATGTTTGTGTCATGTAAAAACCAGGGTTGTCACGAAGTTTTCAGTTAGGAACAGGCTTACAGCTGGAGCAGGCGGCTGATTTTGCAATCACCTTGAAAGAATCACACAAATAGCCCAGCGGAGTAGCCAGCCAAGTTCACGAAGTAGATGGTGATTTTCGCCAGCTGCCGGCTACTTTTGACAACCCTGCAAACCATCTCAAAGTGCTTTTAGTAGGAAGCAACAACAAGGGCGCCTTGTTTGTTAAGGAATGGGTTCCCAAGGAAGACATTTTTTAGCTCTGGAATCCTAAGTTCAAGTCTCTTAGAAGGTTGAAAGACTGGCATGGGATTTTCATGAGAATGCTTGTTGGGGAAGGATGCTACTCTTTCTTTTTTTCTTTGGGTAGAAGTATAAATGTAGAGGTTCTATGAAAACTGAGATGAAATTTTTGAAAATTGTTCAAAATTTGGCAATTTTTGGCAAAATTGCCCATACCCCCACGGAGGAAAAAAGTCGATTTTTGGATTTTGGACTTTGGTTTAAATGGTATTTTGATCAATAAACCTGTTCAACATATATTCATTATTATTTTATCTTATTACAGTGCCAGAAGCATTTCTATTGTTCTCCAATCATGACAACATAAGGAGAATCTCCCTGGACACCAACAACGGCCAAGTGATTTCCTTAGTAGGCGTTAACGAAGCTAATGCTCTGGACTTCAATGTACATGACATGCAAATATACTGGTCAGATGTGACCCTCAAGTCTATAAGCAGAGCTTTCCTCAATGGAAGCCACGTAGAGCGCTTGATTGTGGTAGACTTAGCATTTCCCGATGGTTTGGCTGTTGATTGGATTGCAAAGAACCTGTACTGGACGGACTCAAAACACCAGAGATCTAGAATAGAGGTTGCCAGACTGGATGGTCAACACAGGAAGTTGTTGATATGGCGGGATTTGTGGGTGCCACGGGAACTGACCCTTGATCCAGTCTCAGGGTAAATGAAATAAATGATTAGAATGAGTCACTTTTGGTTACTTGTTGTAGTATTTGTAAAATACAAAGCAATGTACAGCCGTATGGCTTCAAAATTGACCTTTAATTACTTTTGGATATCAGTAACCCTTGCTTATATGCGCTTTTCTCGAGTAGTTGTAAACACACAAAATATTAATATCCCTGTATTAGTAGGTGCCGCCATAGGAAGTTTACCCAAGTTTCTTAGATCATTCCGTGAACGCAGTAACAAATTAAAAGGAGGCACTTTTAAGATTTATTTCAATTGATAAGGGTTTTTCTAATATCTCTTGTTCTTGTCTTTTGTTGTAGGCATATGTACTGGGTGAATGGCCATAAGGACCCAAAGATAGAGCGAGCTGACTTAGATGGGTCAAACAGACGCACTGTGATTACGAACATGACCTCTCCAAGTGGCTTGACAATTGATTTTTCATTGGGACTGATCTTCTGGGTTGATGCAGAAAACAAAGTGATTGAGTGTGCAAACTTAAATGGTACAAATCGCCGAACAGTCGCATCTGAGCTACCAAACCCTTTTGCTCTGACGCAATACATGGATTATATATATTGGAGTGACTGGAGACTGAATTCAATTTACCGTGCCAACAAGACAAATGGATTGGACCGGATTCAAATCAAAGGAAACATTGAATCCATTTTTGATATCCTGGTGTTTCACAGTAGCCGGCAGGAAGGTTTGTACATATAATTATTAGATACATGTACGTTAGGAGTTTGATAAATTGTTGTTGTTATAACAAGATTTTTAATACCATATTGTGAATGAGCAAATGATGTTTTAAAAAATGTGCCACTACAAAGCTGCATCCCCACCCCCTTCCCCCCTATTAAACTCTGTTCTCTTATATGACTCCGTTTGGGAGGTTAGATTTATTATTCCCCCACCCTCCTCATCCCACCTCCACTTCTGCTTCTTGAGCCCTGAAAATGACTGTTTTGTTAGTCAGCATATTGCATACAGTACCAGACAGAAGAAACCTAACAGGGAACGGGTACTGGAATGCTTAGGTGCCAGACACGAGAATATATTCAACCTTTGTCTATGCATGGTTCTACTATTTAAATAACGAACGTTAAAAACAAATGTGGCTAAATTGTAATTTAGGCAAGGTTAACCTCTAGACAATGCTAGCCGGTCAGCGGTTGAGCCTCAGGCAGGCAGGCTTGTGTGGGGTGGCCCCTAAGTCTGCAGGGGCTTACATGTGATTGCATATCTCAGCTTGGCTTTGCTTTGCTGATCTTTGCGGATCATTGCTATTCACAGCCTGTAATACAGTATATGCTGGTTTTTGTCATTTGTTTCAAGATTTCTCGCCATTTAAGTTGATGAGTTTAATTTGGCACCAAACAAAATATTTTACACCCAAAAAAGTACAAAAAGCGCCCCAGTCGCTTTTAGAAGGGGCTCAACCCCTGAATACAGGGCCCAAAGATGTAAAATTGCCCTTTGGCGCCATGGCTTCCTCTGTCCTTGCATGGGAAATGCAACTTTATTGCAGTTCTTTCTTTGTTTGAAAGTCTCCTTTTGTTTCAGGCTGGAATCCTTGTGCTGCGGATAATGGTGGATGCAGCCATCTCTGCCTCGCTAAACCTGGTAACAGAATGGTGTGTTCCTGTCCCACCCACTACACGTTATCTGTGACGGACAACAAAACTTGCAAGGGTGAGTTTGAAGGCCTGTTTAAATGGTTTCAACATTTGCTTCAACATATATTCAACACTTTGTTGAACCAAATGTCGGGGGCATTTTTGAACAGGTGGTTCAACATTGTTGAAAGTGTAAGTGAGTGTTGAAAGCTTGTTGAATCAAATTTAAATTGGTTTAAACTTTCATTCAACAACCATACAACATTTCCTTAGTTCTTGAAAATGTTGAATGGTGTTGAAGCTGTTTGAACACCCCGTTCAACATTTTTGTCCAAAATTTGCCCAACATCCATTCAACTTTTGTTGAAAGAATATCAAGGTCCAATGTTGAAACTGGTTTTTACGGGCCTTAAGGGGCAGGGGCAGGGCTTGAGACTACTGTTTTAGTTCACTAGCTCATTGGCTAGTAACAGGTCTGATTGTGCTAGCCAAAAACAAGCTTTTCACTAGCTGTAGTTCAACTAATTAGTTTTGCAAAAAGGGTAGGGAGGAAAGTCAGACATTTTTTATTTGATATCTAAAGGTTTTCTCACTGTTTACAAATTGTAAATTTATTTGTGATTGAAATTTCGAGTTGACCTTAACATGAAAAAGCCTTAACTCTAAGTATGCAGCACAAAAAGCAGCCAAACGTAGTTCTTGTTCTTGTGATTTGCTTTTGTGATTATTTAAATAATTTTATCTAGCCGAAATGGCTAGTGAAAGCATAAAACCTACTTTTTTCCAGTTTCTGGCTACATGTAGTTGTAACTAGCCATCATTAGTCTTGAGCCTTGAGTGCCATGAGGATCATATCCTGTCAAATGTTTGCTAAATATTTGAATAACTTCCTTGCACACGAATTGTGTGTAGATCATTAATAAGATGGAATTGAGTGAATTGTCAAAGAAAATATGGCGTGTAATTAAGATAAGCAATTTTGCTGCTGCCTTATTTGTTCGATTAACCACCCACCTTTGAATAAGCGAACACCTCAAATAAGTGCCCATCCTGAGAGCCCAAAAAGTTAGTAAGCTCCCACCCCACCCCTTCCTAACAAAAAACATTTCTGTACTAGCCCAGTGTGAAGTAAGAGGAGCGGTAGTCGATGAACTTTTATATTGTTAGATTTTGCACTTTGTTTTGTCTTGTTGAAGCGAAATACTTGTTATCCATTGTTTTGGTATTCTCTAAAAATGTGCCCACTTGCTGAAAATGTTTGGAAAATACTAAGGGCCCACCTCGAATATTCGCCCACCCTCATGGGCCCGAAATTAAATAAGTGCCCCCAGGGTGGTTAATCGAATAAATACAGTATTTGCATATTAAAAAAGAGGCGTAAAATGTACTTTAATTATTGTTAATATATTTATTATATAGACTGCCCTCTCTGGTGGTTGGCCAGTAGGCTATAAAATTAGGGGCATGATTGGTTATGAAGATTTAATATTGATATCAACAACTTTTTTTTTTCTAGCGCCTCGTGTTTTCATGCTCTACAGTACCAAGAGGGAGATCCGTCGAATCCTCTTCAACTCGTCAGACGACGTAGATGTTGTTTTGCCAGTTCGTGGTTTGACAGATGTTCTTGCCATTGATTATGACAACAACAGCCATCTTGTTTTCTGGATCGACGGCGCCACCAAGAAAATCTTATGTGCCTTTCAAAATGGCACCAACGTTAAGGCCATCAAGTTGGATGCTGGAGCGTCGCCGTTTGATCTGGCTATTGACTCATATGGACAGCAGCTGTATTGGACAGACAGTGCCTCAAACAGCATTAAGGTTTACAGTTTGAGGAACAAAACAAACTTGGGTGTGGTGTTTAAAGAGCAGCACATCTATCCACGCTCTATTGTGCTTTATCCGGAGAAGGGGTGAGCAGAACATTGCTGTTTTGTTACTTTTAAGCTTTAAAATTGTATGAATGTTCAAATTTCGAACAAAATTTATCATCCAAAAGTTTAAAATCGGAGGAAGTACGTGTACATGTATTATAACACCTCCATTGAGTACAGACCTTGTAAGGATTCTAAGCTGGATACACAAGTGCATTTATCTCACCAATAAAACAACAATTCATATCTTTCAGCTATAATTAACAATAAGATTATGAGACCAAAATTTCTGTCACATGATAATCGATGAATCAATAATCACACATAGAAATTGAGAGAGAATAATCTAATTGTTTTAGAATGAATTGCCTAATCGTTCAAAACTTGACAACAAGAAAGGTTCACCTTTTTATTGAATGATGATATAAATAGGTCACACCAAGCACTACTCACACTACTCACTATCTACAACAGAATAGATAATGAGTAGCTTAGCCAATAAGAGAATAGCATTCATGATAGAATGCTAGTAGCATTATACTAATATTTTAGTGAAAAGATTTCTATGGCTGCATTACTGAGACTGGGAACATTGTCAGTTGAATTGTTGGGCAAAGTTGTGACTAGTTTAACTGAGTCATGCCGGTGAACCAAACATCTGCTCAAAGAACTGACATGAAGTCCAAAGCATGCTCAAATAACTGCTTAATTTGTGTTTCGGTTTAACGTTTTACATGTGGTTCTTTAAAGGGGTAGTGTCACTATTTGTGATGTTACTTTGATGGCCAAAAAAACATTTGCATCCACAGAATCGCTGCTTACAGTAACCCTACTACTACACAGAAACTAGCGTTAGTTATCTTTGGCCATGGATGGCCAAGATTGAAATGGATTCGAAAATTGAAAAAATTGGCCAATTTTTTCAAGTTCTTCCAGCTTATTTGGAGAGATCACTAAAAACTGATTATAGTTAAAAGTTTGTTCTTCCCAGGAGAAACCACTTAATTCTCGTTGCTCTAAGAACAATTTAATGTCGGCGAAAAGGTACAAGTACCTTGTCAAATATTTGAGCAGTTTCAACCAAAACACAGAGAAATCTCTGTGACAGTGCCCTTTTAAAAAGAACATTATGAAGTTGTTGTTTCTCTGCTATTGCGTGTTGACACATTTTCAACCGTATCCAATATCAATATCAGTTGATGTTATTAACATTCTACAGGCAAATGTACTTCACCGATGAGAATCCAGAGAAAAAATCAATTGTGAGGGCAACAATGGGTGGAGCTGATAAACTGATGATGTTTAGTGCAGAGTCTCCCGGGGATTTGGCCGTTGACAAAGAAGAACAGAAACTCTTTTGGACAGACACTAAACTGAAGAAGATTGAGTACGCTGATCTTACAGGTGAGGCTGCTTATGTAGTATTTTCACTGGCATGGCGACTTAGATGGTTCTGATTGTTGCCTAAAAGCTTAGAGCTACAAACACTGAAGAATGAGGGAGTTTAAGAAACGAGGAAGGCAACGGTAACGAGAACGTCATTTAAAAATATAACTTCTCGTTTTTGTAACTCTTGCCTAATCATTAAAAATTTGTTTAACTTGGAAAATGCTGGCGAACTCTCCAGGAACTAAATTAGTATGAACGACGTCAAAGTAAGGGAAAATAAAGAAGATTTTGCGTCATACGCTCCCGTTCTCGAGAAAACCTAAAATTTGGTCATTTGTAGAGGACGGTAAAGAAATGTACCAAAATGTAAAACGCACGTGCAAAGCGATTGTTTTTGCTCATTAAGCCCATTGTTTTGTGGCGTTCTCGTTGCCAGCGCCGTCCTCGTTTCTTAAACTCCCTATTGTTGGGAAAACCTTGTCTCCCAAATGTTTCTCTATTTGCGTGTGCATGGAACATATTTTGTCAGAATTTAGGGTTTAAGGACAAAAAAGTTAAGCCAAAAATTCTGATCATAGATTTCGAACCTCATTCTGTTAAATAACGGTTTTTTTTTTGGTGAAAAACAACAAAACAAAACATAAAACGATAATAACGACAATAAATGAATGAAAAAAAGAAAATAACGATGGGAAAAAGGGATTTAATGATGAGAATGTATCTTAAGTGCAAAAACATTAATTTTGCAGTTATTTTGTAGCCGTTCTTTTTGTAGTCGCTTGTTAGATAAGCAACAGAATAATACAGTCTTCTTTTGCAGGGAAAAACCGTGCTACACTGGTCGAGATGAATGTGTTAACACCAGTCGGTTTAGCCGTTTATGGCAATTACGTTTACTGGATTGATCGTGAGTCGCGCAATGTCATGAGAATCGCGAAAAAGGATCAAGTTCAGGGCGATACTGTGCAAGCAGCCATTGATGACTTATCTGACATGATCGTTGTGGATACAATGAAGACCAGAGGTAGGAGGGGTCCCTTGCTTTCCTAGACTAAGGGCGGGGGGGAGGGGGATTCTGCCCGCGGCCACTTTGAACCTGAATGACTTATTTAATATTTGCGCAAATGCCATGAAACTTCAGGACTTTTTCGTAAATTTATCTGTGAAAAAAGTGAACTGGTCGGTTAGTACTCATCGACTTTGATGTTACCATGGCAACAGAGTTTGACGGGCAGTTTGTTCAGAAAATCGAAAATCCTTTTTTAAAATGAAGAAAAATTACACTTCTTACTGTCACTTTTGAATTTGAAGTTCATATTAGTGTTGTTTTATAGGTCGTTCCTGGCCCTAAAAGACAACAAAAAAAAGCCCAGTCTACATAGGGTTAAAGTGTGTTTTTTTTTTTTTGTTGTTCTGTTGGTCTCAATGTCAGTACGTAAATTCTTGAGAGGCAGTTTTTATCAGCCAGTTGCAGGTATAATAGAAGGCGAAAATCCAGTTCTCCCAACAGGGGTTAAACCTGTGACCGGGTAAGCAGTTTGGATGCTCTGCTACTGAGCTATGGGAGACTCGGGGGTGTATGATACTTCACGAAGGGTGTGTAACAGTCGTTATTTGTCCATTTGCAGCTCACCATCCTTGTACCAACAACCGCTGTACTCATATCTGTTTGGTTCGGTTGGACGGCCATGCTCAGTGTTCTTGCCCCATGAACATGATCCTCAGTGAAGACAACTTCACTTGTAGAGGTTGGTTGTGGATTGTTTTTTCCAGGAGTGTTTATTTATTTATTTTTTTAAAATACCGAATAACCAACAGTGCCGTTGGAAAGTGTTTTCCAAAAAGGAATCACTTGAATGATGACATCCAGGGACTAAAAAGCTGTAGCTGGTACATGTACAGTCTGTACCGTGCAAAGTAATTTGACAGTCCCTCCCAACTCGAACTTTGCAACTTGATCCTCGATCCTCAAAACTCGAAAGCTTCGAGTATCGAGGTTCGAGTGGAGTGCATCGAGTACCGAGTCGAACACGTCAAGTTTAGGGACAAGAAAACAAAGACCTTTTCGCTTTATTAGTTTTTCACAGGTCTTGTCAGAGGAGATTCCACAGTTTGGATAATTTTACAGTAAACAACGAGTGACCATTCAAACGAATTCTATTGAGCAGTACTTTCTTGTGGGAAAAAAAATGAAAAGAAAAAACTAACCGGCCACTGAAATCAATTTCCTAGTTCTTTTCAACAGAACGTTTTATTATGCTGAACAAGGTGGTTCAAACTTCCTCGACTGTAAATGAAATCAACGATTTTTTTTCCATTTCATAAAGGCTTCTGTACAGTGAATTTTGTTGTTCTTTCTTTGCTACATGTATTTGTAAGAGGAAAACTTACATCGAATTACTATGGTTCTTTCCATAGCTCCCAAGACATGCGGCCCAGACGAATTTACTTGTACAGATGAAGGTTGCATACATGCAGGGTGGGTCTGTGATGGAGCCGACGATTGCGATGATGGCGCCGATGAAAAGAACTGCAGTAAGTTCCTTCGTACTTTTCCCCTTCAGATTACGCGCGCAAAGTAACGGTAAAATTATGCAAATTAGAAAAGTGAACGAGGAGGGATTCCTTTCCTTCCGCGCTCGCGTTTCTCGTGGCTCGCGGCTTCCCCGCTCGGTAGATCCATCGCGCGCTACAGAAATTAGAAGAAATAGTCTCCTCGGAGTCTATTTGTGGCATTGCTTCACTGTGAATCATTATTTACCCTTTCACTAACACCTTCCCGTAAGATCGGTGAATGGTAGTTAATTTGCCCACGCCAAACTTACCCTCAGTAAAATCGAGTCACGGACAACTGAAGACTCTCCTACATAGCAGAGCTTTCAATAAGGTTTTTGAGTAGAAGGCTTGTTAGAAATAGTAGGCCTGCGCGAGCCTCTAGGGGTGTCGGGGGGGGAGGGCATGCTCCCTCAGAAACTTTTGAAATCAAGATATCTGGAAATGCCATTTTCAGCATTTCAAGAAAGATATCTCTCTAAAAAAAAGACAGGGAAAATTCTTAAGTTTTTAAGTCTTTTCCTTCTTCACCCCTTCCCTATCCCAATCTTTTCCTCCTTCTTTCTCTCCGCCGTGCCTTCTCGCGCTTGAAGGAAACGAGTGCTGCCGAGCTTACTCTTTTTTTTAGTACCTTAATATGTGACACACACCCCTGCATACTGTCAGGGATGGCAATGTCTCTGTAAGTTTCTGACGGGCCGTTTGTTCTTTTCCAGCAGAATGCCCAAAAGGAGAGTTCAGGTGTTCCAAAGGCCAGTGCGTTAGTGCGGATAAACTCTGTGACGGAGAACGAGATTGCGAGGACGGCTCGGATGAGCAAAAAAATAACTGCGGTAAGCTTTAGCTTCGTGGTAATAATTATTGAAGGCCGTGAAGAGTTCCACACGCTATGGGAGGATCTTTGTTGACGTGTCCAGCCTCATTAGCGCACATTTGCATAAACAACACAAACTACCTAGAATAAGAAATATATGTAGAGTTGTTTTTGTTATTAAACCGTCCTGGTTGCTAAAGCTGCCGAATATCGCAAAGACCGTGGGCACGAGGTTGCAAGATATCCGACCATTGGTCAGCGGTGAAATACTGAAAGTGCGCACGCGCCTGTTTTATTTTGGCGTTTGCTCTGTCTGTTTTGTTGTTTTTCTCCTCCTTTCCGCTCAGTCTGCTAGCCTGTTTTGGGCTATACTTAGGTTCACTGGCACATCTGTAACTTTAGCAACTGTTTAAAGTGCCCGTGCATTATTTTTCATTATTTTCTCACCAGAATCCGCACATCACCCAAAGAAGTTCTTCGAAAAATGTTTCGATTTGCAAAAAAAAACGCAAATTTTTTTTTACGGTTTACCGGTGGCGCTGAGTAGGAAGGCCGACGGAGGTCGTATGACGTAGATTCAGGAACCAGCGCTAGAGTCAGTTGCGAATGAAGTGAAAAGAAAGTAGCGAGTGTTGGTATCTTTTTGTCGGTCTTCGTGTTATATCTGCAATGTCATCGGCTGAAGAAACCTTGTCTGACACAGAAAGTGAGCAAATTGAACAGCTAAGACGAATTGAAGCCACGAGTTCCTGGACTACATCTCAGCTTCGAAAACGTTTAGCTCCGAAAAGAACCGAGAAAAGACTAAGTGGTAAGCCAAAATGGCGGCAAATTTAAAGGTTTTGGAAAATCATTTAAAATATTGCGTTTTATCCAAATTGCAAAATAAAACTTTTCTTAGAACCTCTATGTGTGACATGTTGATTCAGGTGGGGAAAATAATAAAAAAATTATAAATAAATGAAAAAAAAAAATCATGCAATGGCAATTTAAAAGGAAAGTATTTAGTACAATACGTTTGTATGGTGTTCTACTCTTTGTAGATAAGATATGTCCCGGGGACGAGTTTAAATGCAAAAAGGACGGTGAATACAAATGCATGGCAAGAAGCTGGCTTTGTGATGGCGAAATGGACTGCGATGACAATTCCGATGAGATCACCTGCGTCACACCCAGAGGTACGTGTGAACGCTTCCAAGGATTTATGTAATGTTTAAAACACGAGCAGCAGTTTTATCGGGATTTAAAACCTCGAGGCGCAGCCGAGTGGTTTTAGACCCGATAAAACATGTGCTGCGAGTTTTTTTGAACGGCTTCAAAAACATTCCTGGAAAAGCGTGTGTCAAGAGAGTTCATAACCGTGATGCTTTTGTGAACGATAGAAATTAGCATACGAGAAAAGCATTAAACACCGCATACTGTTAAGGGGAAGGTTTTATCGGGTTTTAAAACCACTGCACGTGATGTTTTATCGACCATTTGATAGGTCAATGGGCTTATGAATTATTAACGAATTTTTGAAGAATAAATGAATGAATGAATAACTATATTAACGTGTCGGTGTTGTGTAGCGAAGGGAAAAAGTCCCCTCTACTAATTGTTGACACCTAAACATTAACAGGTTTCCTAAATCTAAATTCAAACTAGTTGACTACGGGGATCTTAATTCATTTCCGTATACAGGTATCCTAAACCTAAAAATTAAACTATTTGGCTGCAGACCCAAGGTGGATCTTTTGATATTTTAATAACTTCTCCCTAGTACTTTTATCAGAAAAGCATGGGGACAAGATAGGAGAATTTGGTCTTTGATAGTAGTTGTTAAAGGGGCAATGTCACTTTGAATACGCAAAAAACATTTTTATCAACGGAAACGTTTAAAATAACGGTCCAGTTACGTTAACAATTGCCCTGTTAGTGCTCAGAGCATAGTAACAATTATCTTTACCCGCAGATGGGCACGATGGATTGGATTGCAACTTGAAAAAATTGGCCAAGTTTTTCGAAGTTCTTTCTTTGTGTATTGGGAAAAATCGATGAAAACAAACTGATTTTGGTTTGGCCAAAAGACAAAGGAACGAAGAACAAAACAATGGGCCCAGACACACAAAAAGAAAAAAACAACGGAGATGACGGTTATCTGGGTCCAGTGAAAATAGAGCTTGAAAAGGTGAAGGCCTACTGGCAATTTGTTTCTGTTGTGTCTCTAGACTGATTTCGTTTTCCACGTTTTGCAGGCAATACAACGGCCTCAGGAGTCCATCCGTTCCACCATTCAAACCTCAGTGGCAAAATGGTGGGCGTGATCGTTGCGTCTATCATTGTTTGCGTCATATTTCTGACTGTGGCTGTCCTGACGTGCCGCAAATTCAAGCACGGACCAGACTGTGACGTGGCGCACGAGATAGGATTAGTTGTCACTCCTGTACTCCATCCCAGGCCTCCCTCGTCCGCATCTTCGTCGTCCTCTTCTCACCACGATCTCTTTACAACCGCGCCGCATCGCAAAGGTCCTGGGTCGGCCGGCTCCTCGAACAAAAGGTCTAAATCAAACGGGACCGCTCCGAGTTTAAGCAATCGATCAAGCGCGTCGCACACGGCGTACGATCGCAACAATTTAACAGGAGCGTCATGCTCTTCCACGGCGTCCACTGTTGTAACTGCATACTTCCACGAGCCACTCAACCCACCGCCGTCTCCCGTCACAGAACGATCCCAGTATACCTCGCGGTCGCGCCCTTATTTCGAGTCTCTGCTATCACCGTCATCATGTACGTCACACAGATATCATCGTCCCAGAATGCCTCCGCCTCCAACACCCGCCTCAACAGACGTGGAGTCTGTCGGCAGCCGGCATCGCTGTCGAAGACCGCACCGTTGTCGGTATCAGCGGTACACGGCGTCGTTATGTACGGAGGCGGCGTACGATTCGGATTTGTTTGCGCCGCCTCCGACGCCAAATACGAACTACCTGTCGGAAGCGACGCACTTTTCGGACCAGGAGGGACCTCCTCCTTCTCCAACCATGACTGAGAGGAGCTTTCATCCACATCCCTACCCCCCTCCCCCTTCTCCTGTGACTGATGCCCCGTCTATGGTTTTGTAACGCATAAGGAGAAGAAGGGTTTAACTTGCGTGACGTGTCATAGTCACGCCTACCTGGGCGGCACGCTCCGAAGGTAAAAGGCACAAGAATAATTGAATTGTCACAGAAGCATAACTCATTTCATACTTCAAGCGGAAAAAGAGCGTCACCGTTTTAAAAGTCAGCTGTGGAATGGACGCTCATCGGTGCAGCAATGAAGGGAATCCTGAACTTGGACGTTTCCCGTCTCTGACGTCTTACGATTGAGCTAGAGGCGTCACATACATTTTAAGACAACCATGCTATAATGAAATCGCCTACAATTTAGTAGGGTAACTATGCTGAATCAAATGTATGATTCATATGGAGCTTTCCCAGCTCGTAGCTGGTGGCTCGTTATATATACTATAGTCACCTAAGAGTCGCCTTGGACAGCGGGCTGCCTAATTTCAAAGATCTCCTGTTTAAAGTCTGTCAATGTTGTCTGCTTTTTTGGGTTTTCGATTCGATTTGGTTTTGCCTTCAGAGTCGAATGTTCTTATTCAACTCAGTTACGGTACGTGATGTGATGGTGTTGCTCTTTTGCATGGCGTTTTGTTGTGAGAGAATCTTGACTGGCAAAACAGTAATGAATCTTGGATGATCACTGGTGAATCATGCATACTCATTGGATAATGATTGCTGATCGTAAGGGAGCTACTGGAGATTCTTTGATAAATTATTAATGAATGAGATTTACTGGTAACCACTTAGGTCATTGTTGGTCACTGATAAATCGTTGATGATCACTCATCAGAGTGCTTTTTACAGTGGTGTAGTTTCTGTAGTGACCAGGGGCCCGTTTCTCAAAAGTCCCGGTAACTTACCGGGCCCGATAAGTGTCTTTGGTGATAAAAATTTCCTAACAGAAGTCAATTTTTGTTAGATTTGAATACTAAATTTTAAAATCTTATAATTCTATGAAAACATTGGCCAAGTACCATGTCTGTAATCACTGTGTAATTGGCGAAAAAAACGTTTAAAAATATACTTATCGGGCCCGGTAAGTTACCGTGACTTTCGAGAAACGGGCTCCCGGTCGTTGAGCGAGGCCTAAGTTGATGTTGCTTTGATACAAACATCACTGATTTTCATATTGAAATCATGCTAACTAGTTTGCGTTTGCATATAAAAAATTCACGCAGGTTTATGTCAAAGCAACCTCGCTCTCTTTCGAAGGACGGGTTACTAAGCACACTACTGTAAAAAACGCTAGTAGTGTTGATTCATTACACTGCTTGCAGTGCCCCTCTTTCCTTTACGACCCACGCGAGGACGCTCGCTAAATCCTTTTCTTTCCAATTTCTCGCCTACGGTCCTCGCCACAACAGATTATTTCGAGAGGGACTACAAGCAATGTAACTAGTGTATCATTACTTGATCATCATAGTTTTGAACAGTGAACATTGAAGAATCGTCAGTGTCGTTGGTCAAAGATCGTTTGTTCACGAACTGTGTTCATTTGCGTTATTAGTTGTTAAACTGTTGTGTTTTGTCAAACTACCTTCTAGCAGCAACATTTACAGTGCTTTAAACGGTTTCCAAATTATTTATTGTAAATACTGTACATAATTTGTAAATGGTGCTTTACATTTAACCAAGAGTATCTATTGTCAAGCAGTTTTGCTGATGACTTTTAAAATTTTCCTAGATTAATATATTTTTAATAAAGATGTTTGTACGAATCACTGGTGTTTTATTGTGCGCTGTGTTGCTTTCGTGTTACGGAATGAAAGACGCAGAACTACAGATAAACTAAAGCCGCCGTTACACGTTGAAACTTTTAGCTGAAACTTGTGTGCAACGGCGCTGCGAAACAAGTTTCAGCAGGCGTTGCGCCGTATAACATGGTCGGTTTCGTGAAACTTTTTCGAACCTCCGTTGCGAGACAAGTTTCACGAAAAGTAGAACCGCTTTCTACTTCTGCAACGGCTTGCACAGTCTCAGTGGTGAAAAAACAAAGAGTTTCGCCGTGTAACACCACTTCGTGAAACTCGTCTCGTTCGCCGTCGCACACAAGTTTCAGCTAAAAGTTTCAACGTGTAACGGCGCCTTAAGGACACAAATCATGGATCAGAGAATAACTCTGCAGTGTATGTTAAAGTACTAAGTGAACCCATAAATTTCCCACTGAACGTTAACCCTAGTAACGAAATAGGAGATCGCACGAGGCAAAGTAAAAATCTTTGACCTCTGCGGGAATCGGACCCACGAAACCCGGATTGGGCGAGACGGGAGCAAGTCGTGGGTGATTATGATGGCAATTGCAGCGAATGTACATGTGAAGGCTACAAATGAATGACGTGCCGCTAGCACTAAGGACACAAATAATTGAATCAGAAAGTTAACTCTGCAGTGTCAAAGATTTTTTTCTTTGCGTCTTTTCGACGTCGCCCTTTGGGCGATGATCGTACTTTTCCCCTAAGGTAACCATTGATGTAATTTTTCAACAGACGCGTAGTAAGATCTCATGACGCTTTGCCCGGTCACTTATATGTATTTGACAACGAACTCCATTTGCGCTGCATTACTACGGCCAGTGAATTTAGCAGGAATTTTGTCAAATTTGACTCCGTGCCTCGTGCAGTTTCCCATTTCGTTATTAGGGGTAACCATCTGGGAAATTCGTGGTTCACTTTGTGCTTATACTTATATTGCGCATGCCCCATAGGGAGATGCTCGCATACTCTCTATGGTACTACTCCCTATGTGACTGCAGAGTTAACTCTGATCCCATCATTCACAGATAAACTAGGTTTTGTTAATACTTATAAATATTTTATGCACTCTGTATATTCTTACTACTCTCCAGGTTATATTATGGTACTAGATGAGGAAATTAGACAAACCCATCCTCGTTCCCAGAGCCTACGATCTTCTGGTCAGCGGTTGATCGTAGGCCCTGGTAACAGCCGCTACCGGATGTCGTGAATTTCACGACATCCGGTAGCGCACGCTCAGTGTGATAAATTACCATTGCGCTTGCTCAGTATTATTATTGCTCAGTACTGCTCAGTATTAGGAAGTAAAGACAAATGCGCAGAAGCGTAGCATTTTTCACCTTATAGCGCATCAGGTTTTTGACAGCCAATGAAAAAAAAGATATTTTTGGATGGACCCAGAGCCACTCGTTCAACAATTTGAAAAAAAAACGTTGGGGCTCTGGGGACGAGAATGAGACAAACCAAGAAATTTCAGTGAACGCCTAAAACAAGTAGTGCTGGTTGTTTCGCTTCGTATCTGCCTGCGTCAAGGACACAGCCGGGCTCCTTAGCCATCCCCTTCCGAGAATTTATATAAGAACTCGAGGTGCCACAAGGCCCATGGGCATTTGCGTATTTATTTTGTGGTTGTGGTTGTGATTACTCCCCTGGTGTCTCTTTAGCACTGTCTTCAAATCAGATATCTCTCAGATATCTCAAATCAGATATCTGCGAGCGCTTCAAGGGCTGTGGGTACTATGCCATGTTCCCCTTAAGCCGGTGACACATGGATTTTACTCAGGAACTCTACAGCTAGCTGATAAACAAATGCAAGTAACGGACACGAGAGCAGGTTGAAGTTTTCAGTTTTAACCCGGTCTGTTGCTTACTGATTTGCTTTAATATTCTTCCATTTTTTAATCGTGCCTGTATTTTTCTATTTTTTTACTGTCTTACAAAGAGCGTAAAAGTGTCCTACTTTCTTTGATGACAGTTACCTTTAATAACATGAATACTGTAAACATGCTTGCATTAGTACTGGTAAGATGTTTCTCTCCTTGCCGTGATCAGTTACGGGTAGTAGAACTGACGGGGTAAAAAAGTGATATTACCGTATTTATTCGATTAACCGCCCACCTTCGAACAAGCGCCAACCTCGAATAAGCGCCCACCCCCCCTCCCAACAAAAAAAAAAAATTCATGTACTAGCCAAGCGCGAATTAAGAGGAGCGTCACAAGCACAAGCGCAAGCACAAGGCGCTTATGCTTGCGTCGCACCGGTTTACACGCAGGTTTCTTGTGCTTCTACTTGTGCTTATGCTTATGCTTGCGTCGTATGTGTAAACCAGGCTTAAAGCTTTATAGCTTCTAGTTAAGTTTCCGTTAGTCTGCAAACAAGTTCCATGTTTAGTAAACATAACATCACATTTCTTCCAAGTTGGATATTGTTTTGAGGCTTTAACGCTGCTAACTGGAAGGAAGCTGTCATCCTCAAATTACCCTTTTGGTACGAAACAAAATCACTAGTTTCTTGGGTTTGTTGTGCTACTTGCCTGTCTGTGTACATAAACCTTCGGTGAAGATTGAATAATCAGCAAAACTCACGTCTCAAACAAGAGAGGATGAATGAAGCAACAATTCTTTGTTTTTTCTACTAAGTTAAGACCACACCTTTGATTAATTAAATGACCTTTTCATTGCCGTCAGTTTTTTGCCCGAACAACTTGAAAAGTAAATCCTGAATTACGCAGTCGTTTTCTTACATGAAAATCGCATTATTAAATCACAGCCAAATTTCTGTGGACCTATTGGTGGTCATCTGAAAGTAATTTAACTGTACGCTTTCATAAACAGAACCAATCTTGGGAGAATATGTATGTTTTGATCACGCCCTTAAGGCAAAATACATTCCTTTCACGCCGCTTTACTTATAGAAGGCCAGGGTTCTCTCTCTCTTTCCCCTTGGCAGAAATAATAACAGGATTGCCAGATATATCAAGCTGGAGAAAGAATCGTGTTTTGAACAATTGTTGATGCGTTTGTCATTAGTTATTAACCCCGAAGTGAATATCCGTCGTATTCCCCAACAAATGAACATCTGTTGTGTTTGTTAAGTCATCCTTGGCTCAGAAATATTACTGACTAAGAGTTGTTAACGTTCCGCTCTGACGCAGAAATGTTTCACCAATTTATACATTTTTTGGTGTGGGGGCGGCGGGGAACGAACAAACCTACAAAAGAACAAACGATCAAATGAGCAAACAAAGAACAACGGAGAAATGAACAAAAGAGCAAACAGCGTCTTGGTGACTTTACAGCTAGAAGTTTAGAGGTCCATCTACAGCTGACCAAAATGTTTTCATTTACCAAGGCAACTGTTTCATAGTGCTGATCTCTTGTGCCTTGCACGCATGATTTCTTAACACATTGATGCGTGGACGAAAACAAGTTGGATATTCCTTTTACGCTGCTTACAGGAAGGAAATCCGCGATCCTCAAATCGCCATTGATACAAAACGATACATTCATGTGCTTATTTTGGCGCCTGCTTGTCTGTGTTCATTCACCTTCGGTTACGATTAATTAATTGACAAACCTCAAACCCCAAACTACCAACCATGTCACAATTAATTCCCTATTTTCCCACTCAAGTTACGACCACACCGAATGAAGACATCCTCTTGAAGACTAACGCATTGAGTTTCTTGACGGTATGAAAATCGAATTCATCAAAAAGGACCTCTTTAGTACGACAAAATTTTTGTGGTCTGTTGAGGTCATCTTAAACTTATTTATTTAACTGTATGGTTTTAAAAGCAATCTTGATAGAATGTACATGTTTCAGGGGCAAAACACATTCATTTTTAGTTTACACGGAGTAGGGTTCTCTGTCTCCCCTTTCACAGAACGTCAGATGATCGGACGCATATATGAAAAATAAAATACTGAATAATAATAAATCAATAAAATCGAAACACTGAGGACTACAAGATTGTCAGACTTATCCGCAAGCTGTCAAAAGAATCGTGTTTTTAACAATCGGTGATGCGTTTTGTATGTTATTTTCTTCAAGAGTTATTAACCCTTACTGAAGTGGACATCCATCGTTTTCCCCAGCAAATGATTATCCGTTGTGTTTGTTAAGCCATCCTTGGCTAACTAATATTACTGAGTACTAAGAGTTGTTTACGTTCCGCTCCGGAACGCAATCATGTTTTACCAAATTTTCATGGTTCTGTTCCACACACTTAGAGTCAAACTCTTCTGAGTCTGAATGGATCTTAACTTATGGCCATTGCGAAGGAGAGCAATCGAGTAGTACTTTCCTGTAGTACTGTTTGTCATGCCGGCTTTATAAGGTGTAACTTAATGGATCGGTAGATGCAATCCCCAGGTGTGGCCATTTAAATGAAAGCCGTGGAGCTGCAGTTTTTTACAGCAACAACAACAATTTATTTACAAATTCAGATGATATAAGAGGCTTGTCCCGCAAATAGCCACAAAGCTAGTCGATGCGGGACAAGACGAGCACGAGAACATAATGGAAAACAATTACAACTGAATAAATTACAAACATGGTGGAAAACGAAAAACTTAACTTTACATAATAACGCAGATTTAGATAATGCAACGAAATTAAAGTAAATTATATGTAATTTTTCATTATCATTAATATTAGAATAGAAAAGAGATGAAGATGGAAAAGGAGAATTAGATTATACTAGCAAAGAGAAGGACATAGATGATCAGTTTTACAGTCACTGTTTTGTTTTATCGTGTCTCACGCGGTGGTTCCTTATTTTTGAGTCTATATATGCAAGAAATTCCAAAGTGTGATCATTGAAGTGGAAGCTGTTGAACTGTACTTTCCTATATGACTACTCCTTACTCCTACTTTCCTGTATGCCTCCTTTGCACAGGCGGCCCAAGCTCAAGCTATGAGCGATGATCATCTTGCGTAAAGCGGTCACGGCGCAAATATGAGAGTTTGTATGGAAATATTTAAGATCGGATTTAGGAGGCACAAATAATGGAAAGTTCTTAATAATAATGACATACCTTGCTTGTAAGGTGTATTGCCTATTGTCCATTTCCTATTTTATGCTGATTTGAGGCCATTTTAACGAGTTATCACTTCCTAGGTTTCCCTCGCTAAAGTGGCCTAGTGAATCAGCACAAAATAGGAAAGAGACAATAGGCAATACTCCTTAGAAGCAAGGTATGTTATTTTTATTAAGAACTTTCCAGTATTTGTACCACCTAAACCCGATCGTTAATATTCCCATTCAAACTCTTATATTTGCGCCGTGACCGCAAAATGGTCATCGCTCACAGCTTGAGCTTGGGCCGCCGGGGAAAACTATAGGACTGCCCGTAGAAAACAACGACCTACACGATGTTGAACCGTTCGTTATAGGCATTTGAATTGTCTTATTGGAAACACTTAGTTCAAAACCCAGTCAAAGGTGTTGCTCGCTTTTAAATATTTGACAAAATGAGCTTTGACTATTTAGCCCTGTTTTGCGTACAGGTGCTTGAGATTGTAATGGCCGGCGGTCTATATCTTCGCGGTGGATTGTTTTGATCTAATATCTGGCCTCCATATACTATATAAGCTGCATACAGTGATCTGATCATCGCTGAAACGGGAATTTATATCCATCATTTTCATTTCTGCCAGACTCTGTTCAACTCCGGAAGGAAATGAACCAGCCTCTAAAGCCACACTGTCATTTCGAAAACGTTTGGTTAAGTTAACTGATCCGTAGCTTTACGTGCTTCAGTGAAGTCCCGCCCATTTCCAGAAGATGGCAGAGAAGAAACTCATTCAACTACGGAAGAAAATGCACCAGCCTCTAAAACGAAAATGTTTTCGAAAATGTCTGGTTTTGATAATTGACTTGTGAAGTGCCTCTTGTTGCCTTCAGGGGGTCTTCGTCTCAATTTTATTATCGGAAAAAAACATTTGCCCCTCTTATCTTATGTTATCATTCCATCCAACAGAATCAAGGGTATTTATTTGTGTATTAGGGTTTATTCATTGATATACCTCCTGCCGTTGGTTCACACTAATTGAATTCTGTAATCATTTACTTCAGTTCAAACGAGATAGAGTGGGCATTTGGAAAGGCTAAGCCCTCAAATCCGGAGTCGATCCCAAAAGAATCATTGCCTTCTGGTAAGGAGACAATGATTTGCCATGAACTCTTCAGCAGAAAGTTGACCCCCTAGTTCGATACTTTAGGCGTTTAGAACTTGGCTGCGGCAAAAGCACAAAAGTTCAAAGGAAATCATGATTCGGTAACTTTAATTTACAGTGGCGCCGTAGAGCGATGAGGATGGCCGCTCAGTCTGATTAATATCGAGAGAGTTCATTAATTTTGCAAGATCAATTGAAAAGGGTGGCAGAAGAATAGGTCTCGATATTGACATAAAGGCATATATTGACAACAACAACAACAACAAAAAAACAAGATTGAGAAACATGGTTCTTAGCGTGAAGATTTCAAGTACGGTTTTCGACGAAAGAGACGTCTGATTTTGTGACTTGTCTTAATAGACGGACAAATCGTTGGACAAACTTAGACGACTTTTAAGCCAAATCGTGTCCCTCCCATTTTCCCACTATTTTGCGTTGGCGTCTTTGTTTGAAGAAGTCCATTTGCATGAGTAAATGTACCATTAGCATCTTTCGAGGCTTTCAAGCATTTCATAAATAAAGGCGATACGCAAGAATTGTCAAAGTAACGTGCCCTAGCTCACTCGTTTGAACCCACAGGCTTCAAGAGCTTCAAGAGCTTCACAACCAAACACTTAAACTAGATAGCTGCCCAGATATTACAAGTTAGGCCTTCTTTTATGGCAAATGGATAACGGGGTTATTTTCTAAGGACATTGCGGGGCTGCGTCGGTGGGGAGTAGAAAGGAACGTTTGGTTTATCAACAGAGTTGCTAACTAAAGGTAAATTGGCTAACGCTCGAATCACGGTCAGCACTCGAATCTCTTTACGGTGGCTAATTTACTTTTAGTTATCAACTCTGTTGTTAAACCAAACATTCTCATTTTGTAGCCCCGAAAAACGAAATGAAATTACCCAATCAGAGTACCGGCCTTACAAAGCTTAATGCGGATTAGCCAATAGAAATGCACGACCCAAATTTTATTGTTTTAAGAAGACATCCTATCTAAGTATTTAATAACACACCCAACTTGATACCTCTAACCATTCGCCTTGGATAGAGAGGACTGTTCGAAACTCCACGGATCTTTTGACTGGAGCTCTTACCCGCAAGAATTGGCGCCAAAGAGTAAGTTATATACCTTCCAAGGTAAATTCGATATCACTGTAACTTTTTTTTTATTGTACATTAAGGACGCGTTTTGAACCTGTGGATGAATTATGTTTTAAATGAGAACCTTTCATTCTTTCGCTTTTAATTTGCCGGGAGCACTGCGCCTGTCCTTTTGCGAAGTAGGTCAAAAATTTGTCCTCCGAATGAAGTTTAAATTTCATCAACCAGTTTTTCCACAACTGTTCGATTTCATTTCAGTGGCCCGGGAACAAAACCAATTCGTTTCATAGATTCCTCTTGGTATCTAACCAGCACACATAATTTCGGGAAAACGCCTTTTCAAAATTCGTCGTATTAAGTCACCAAGAGGGTTTTTGAGAATTCACGGCTGTTATCGGTACTGGCAGTAAAATGCAGTTTATGATATATACTGAACGTAGCCTAGCTGACGTTGAAAATCCTGAAGGAGTTATGCATCCCGCCATGCAAGCGAATCAAAAAATTTGGTGGGATAAGGGATAATTCATGCTTTGTATAACACCATAATTGGTATGCTTCGCAATAAATTTCATCTCGTTCAATTTGCCTATCCAGGTGAAAAGTTATTCAATTGAAACCCCGCAGGAAAACTAGCGCTTTCACTGGAAAGCTATGGTCTGTTGCTGTTGCAATGCACTAATTTACCGCCTTGTCAAGTAGATAATTAGATAAATAATTAAGTCGCTGATGAGACCTGTGAAGTTCGTATACGCCTAATGAAGCTTTTGGTCGCGAGGAAGCATGGGAACGTAAATTATCAGGACAAAGACTTAACATTTTTTTTTCTCTTAAATACCTTGTTTCTTTTCATTTTAAGAAAGAAAGCAGTTCTTTTTCTAAATTGCGTGCTTTCAGTGTAAAGGTCGATAAAGTGAAAGGTCCCGGTATGTTTACAAAAGGTTGATATTGGATGTTTCAGTGTACAATAAATGTTAACTCAAGCCTACAATTCCAAGTGCTTTTAAACAAACATAATTTATTTTGGCGCCAAAGAATCACTAAATAAAGTGCAAGCGCAGAACGTATAGAAACCCTTTGCACGGATACGAAAACAAGTCTGTAAGGTCCGGTTCAAACGTCGCATTTCACATGTGCCGAATATAACTCCTATTTTAGTCGACTAAAATAATTAAATGCGGCATTTGATTCAGACGTCGAATTTAATGGTGCCGAATTTAACTCCGTCCGCCTTCAATGTTTTTGTTTCCGTACTACCAGTTGACGAATGCGGCTTGCTTGCAGTAATATCTTCATTGCCAACAGCGTGCTGAAAAGGCGGGGGTCGAGTTAAGCCAAGATGACTCATCTTGGCCTTCACTCGACCCGCCTCTTTTCATCGTTTCATTGAAGCATGTCTCACAATATGCCACAGCTTTTCCCTCTTTCCACCAAGGAGTGTCCTTTTCATTTTCAAACACCGAGCGCCTCATGCAATGATAATTGCTACACGTCAAACAAGTGTATTTTGTTTTTAAAAAGCACGAATTGCACATTCCTTCGCTTCCCGCCATTTTTTCAAAGTGCTGTTTATACTCTTCTGCGCATGGCATTTACGGATTGTGGTTACAAAATGAATAATAATAATTTACTGTAATTTATGTATTATATTCGGCACATGTGAAATGCGACGTCTGAATCAAATGTCGAACTTAATGTCGAATATTCGACTGTTTCAGTCGCAGATTCGACATAAGTCGAATTTAATTGATTCAAACGTCGCATTTCACATGCAGTTAATTCTCGAGTTTTATTCGACATATGTGAAATGCGACGTTTGAACCGGGCCTAAGATACGGAAATTTGTTCCGAAAGCTAAACATAACCAATCGGCAAACGCGTTTTTCTCTTCTTTTTTTTAAACTTTACCCCTTTATATCAGAATCAGTTGCGTCACACCTTATAAGTATCAGTAACGACAGTATAAACGTGCTCCTGTAAGACTTTTCTTTGGCAAAATATCGCCTCAAACATTCGTAATACTGCAAAAATAATTCCTTTTGTTTTAGGAAGGTGAAAGAGTTAACAATTGTTTTATTAGGGTGCCAAAGTGAAAACTTCTGTCGTACAGTTTTCCGGTCTTGCTTGCCCTGTGAAGGAATTTAGTCTTGCCGAGACCTCTGTGGGATTTGAACCCACGACCTCTGACTGCCAGGGATAGGACCATCTGAGCGAAATTCCGCCGAGTTCAAAGATTTTTCTGTGACCTCGGCAATCCACATTTCCTTTACAGGGCTAGCAAGCCCGGAGAACAATAGGACAGAAATCTTCACTTCGGCACTCTAACAAAATGATTTCACTCCATTTCTGTCACATGCTACAAAGCTCTTACACTTTGCAGTAATTTTAAAACAATTTTCCTGCGAAATGGGCCGTAGGTCGAGTCGACTAAAATCAAAGAATACTCCGCAGGATCGAGCAGGATAGTTGTTTTACTCTTCAACTATGATCATATTGAAAATAAGGCAAAGTTTTACTGCAGCAAAGCTCATGGAGATGGTCTTTATTTATTATATATTCTTCTCCCAGACACATAAAATTATGTAACCTGCAGAACATCTGTTGCCAGACAGACCACAAACTGCAGATTGAGCGCACCATGACCATATTAATTTTGGACAGTGTTACAATACGTTCAATAATAAGGCCATCTAGCATTTCGGAAAACGAAATTCGCGAAATAAGATTCTGTTCGTTAAAACGTTTTGCGAATTATATTTTCAACGTAAGAATACGATCAGATCGAACTGTGTTAGCTTAAGTAAACATAATTGTAATAATAATAATAATAATATAATAATAATGATGATGATGATGATGATGATGATGATGATGATAATAATAATAATAAATATAAAACTCATATTGCGCATATAAAATAGAAATATTTTCATACGCGCATAACAGTAATAACTGAGATCAAATTAATAAATCGGTTAAAAAGCTATCATAAAAATGTATAAGTAAATCAATTAAAAGCTATCTTAAAAAAGTATGTTTTGAGAGCTTGTTTAAAAGATGTGAGGATCTGAATGTTTCTGATCTCCGCCGGAAGACTGTTCCATAGTTTCGGAGAAGCCGACTGAAAGGCTCGGTCACCAAGCGTAGGTAGGCACCGCTCTTTGGCTGGTACCAACAGAGTTGCATTCCTGTAGCTAAGATTATATCTTGACAGGGGAGCGATAGCAATAAGATCGACCAGATATGCCTTTAAAAATACCATGAAACGATCCGCAGGGGATGAACACCAAAAACAATAGTTTGATTATTTTTGTTCAAATGTTTTCATTGGGTGCCCCTGAATACTTTCATTCTTTACTGCTTTCCTTTATTTTTACGGTTTACTTTTAAAAATAAAAGTGTTTTTTAAAGTTTGATTGTGGGCAAATTTGTGAACAAAACAGTTTATTAATTCTCCCAAGAGCTATACAGCGTGGGATTGCTGTATCGAGACAACAATGGTAGGACGAAAAGCTACTCAAATCGACGCCGGGTCTTCTTAAAATTACCACAGTTTACTTTCATTGTACAATTTTTCCTTTTTCTTAACTATAGGTAAGATTATGTCTGCCAGAGTAATCTTGCTGTCTGCTGCGTTCGCTGTAGCCGCGAGAGGTATGTCCTTTACATAATTAACCGTTACTGTTTACACGTAATGTACCACATATATCTTCACATATTTAAGTCCTTTATGTAGTTATTGATTCCCTGCTAGCAGAGGTCTCTAACGGCGAGGAAGAGACAGACTTCTGCCATTCTCGTCCCCAGAGCCCCAACGTTTTTTTTTTAAACTGTTGAACGAGTGCCTCTGGGTCCATCGAAAAATATCTTTTATTTCATTGGCTGTCGAAAACCTGATGCGCTATAAGGTGAAAAATGCTACGCTTCTGCGTATTTGTCTTTACTTCCTAATACTGAGGAATACTGAGCAGTACTGAGCAATAATAATACTGAGCAAGCGCAATGATAATTTATCACACTGAGTGTGCGCTACCGGATGTCGGGATATTCACGACATCCGGTAACGGCTGTTACCAGGGCCTACGATCCAACCGCTGACCAGAAGATCGTAGGCTCTGGGAACGAGGATGGACTTCGGCCGGCCCCCGACGAATCTTCTGCTAGTGTTTTCCAGCAACGCGTGACATTTTAGCCACATGTAACACGAGCTTCGCAAACCGGTTTGCGCGCAAAACAGCAGTCGCGGTAGGGTGATGTGTGAAATAACTGTTAGCTGTATGTGGAAATGCCACGAACTCCTCAACGACATCGCAGATTCAAAGAACATAATTCTCCACGGACACTAGTAAAACCAGCAGCTGTAGGCAAAGATTTAAACTGCCTTTTGTGCGGAGTAAATTTCAAGTTAAGCGGCCAGAACACCTGGCGCTCGCTAAATACAGAAGATTGGAAAGCTAAAGTTTGCGGTTTGTTGAAGAGCACTCTTGACTTTCAAAACGAATCTTCACGGCTCTGTAAGAAATGCTTTCGCAAAGTAGAATCGCGTTAATCAAGCGAAGTAAGGATTTTGAAGATGGCAAACGTGTAATTATTGAAGTCCGAAACTTGTAAACTAACGGAAGCCATAACAACTGTGGGCTCAAAAATTTCAGCGTACAATTTGTACAGAGCATGCGCATTGCACATTAAAGGAAACCGGTTTTAAAAACCGGTCAGTTTCGACCAAAATCTTGTCGCCGGCTACATGAGAGAACGCAGAGGTCTCTCTCCCTTCTCGCCGTCAGAGACCTCTGGTAGCAGGGAAAGTTATTGACTGAGAGGGCTGGACGTAAATACTTTTAGGCTCGGTGTCGTGGCGTGCGAATCTCAGGCCCTCGCCCCAGAAGACGAAAAAAAGCCCGGTCTAAATATTAATACATATTCAAGACAGGAATCCTGTCTACACCTCACTTAAGAAAATATACCTAAGAACTTTCCACTTGACTGAAGTAACGTTGTAAGGTAAAGGATCTAAATAGTGAAGGATAAGACCTAACAGCTTTCTGGAAACGTTTGACCTATGAGTTTGTCTGCAGTATTCCTGTTAGAAAATAAAAGCAGGTGCGGACTTTAAGAGCTAAAATGTGCATATTTCTCGCGGAAGAGAGAAAAACAAGAAACATGCGCATGCTAATTACATCACCCCATAATTTCGCGTGGTCGTATCGTTCACACTAATTGCACGGGCAACGTTTTTTCAATCAAGTGTATAAACCAAAACGTTAGTGCTGTTAAAGTATTTCATTTCGACTGGGCAATCGATAGAGCAAATGATTTCTATACAATGTTTTTATAACAACGTTTTCTTTTCTGATGCATTCCCAAGAAGGTCTATTTTGTTGCTACGACGTTCAGGGTAACTGATAATAGAAAGGAAAACAAAGAAACTTCCTGTGAGAAACAAACTCCAGAAATAACATCGCGTGGTAATCATTTGAAAACTTTCCACAATTCCATGAGTTTGGTGTGTAAACATGTGAAGGAATTGCGTTTGGAAAATATCTCCTTATAATTTAATTCAAGAGGAGGCTTGTGTAATTAATAAAAATGCATCGATATTTTTGTTCTTGTCAGAAACAGATAGCATTTTGTCACAAAACTATGACTGGCAAACAATTGCCTGCAAGTCGAACTGCTCAGTCGACTCAGTGTGGCTAGTTCAGAGTATGGGAATGAAACGAAACTATATCGAAATGAAATAACACATTTTGTGAAGTTAGATCATAAGTAGTGGGACGTTCATTGCTTTTGCAAGGCTTTCACAGCATAACACAAAGCAAAATACTTAACTTTGCGGCTTAAATTTATTGTGAAATATACTAGGTGGGCCTGGGGGAACTTTGAATATCCCAAAACAAACTCCAAAAATAACATCGCTGCCCCCCTTTTAAGGGGCAGTGTCACCTAATTTTAGTCACTTTGAAAAGCCAAAAAACATATTTGTATCGATGGAAACGTTAGAATAATGGTTCAGCTTTGATAACAATTTCTCTGCTAGTGCACAAAAATTAACATGAATTGCCTTTAGCCGCGGATGGGCAGGATGGAAATGGATTGGAACTCTAGGGAAACCCTACCTTGTCAAATGTTTGACTAGTTTTGATCAAAAGGCAGAGATTTTTTCGTGACACTGCACGCAGTTAATTAATGCACTTTTGACCAAAGTGCGAGTTACTTCTCACGGCCCAACCAAAGCTCGCTTCTTGAAATCGTGGCAATCTTATTATGCTTGAACGGTTACATGTATGGCTGAAATGTTCGTCTTTGAATTTTATAACAGGAAGATGTTAGCCGTTGCATTTTTGTTATTCAATAGGCGCAAACATACATATTTATAAATATAGATTTAGACAAGTAAAAAAACCTTAGGGTGATTAGAGCAAAAAATAAAATAAAATAGAATAAAATAAATTGTGATAAAGACGGTACTTGTCTAAGGTCTAAGACAGAGGCACACTTAAATCTTTTCTATTTTAGTTTTTTCGAAAAAAATATACATTTTGCATAAATTTTCCTTTGAGGGAGTGCAGTTTGCGGTGGCCAAGAGTCACTGTGATACATGTTTCTTTTGTTATTTTTTGTTTTTCGCCATGCACGGTGGAAAAAAGAGCAAAAAAACTCATTGACACCCATCGAAGTGAGAGACATTGTTGCAATTGCTAGCAGGAAGTTCTGATAAATTTTTCTCGAACTTGTGAAACAGGAATAGAATTCTCACAAACACATAGGAGTAACTAAGGAAGTTAAAGTGTTGAAGAGCTGTGGCATTTAGAATGACCCTTATCGGTTGTAGGAAGCTTTGTTCTCGGACGTTGGGGGCTGCTAGGGTGCAAATAGATTTTCAGTGAAAATAAAATAAGTTAACTTACAGTTCGCCGTCTTCTACGATTGTTTACTTGGAGGACTCCTAATAATATGGAAGTAAGTTTTTTTGAGAGCCTCAAGGTGGAATAACGAAATTATTCAGACAACAAACGTTCTTATTTTAGTATTTGTAGTTGTTCTAAATAAAGTAAAAGATGCATTTTTAATTCTCAAAATCTGCGTTTCAATTCTTGACCAAAACAACATTGCAATTCACTGTTGCTCTAAGGGAAAAACTAAAACATGTCATATGTATACTGCCGAGTTGTTACACCACCGCTCTAGGCAATCTAGTTAATTTGAATTTGTTTGATCCCTGCAGAGTTTGTCACCCTAAAAATAATCACCTATATTTATACGGCACTAGTATAAGCTACACATAGCCTCTTGCTAAATTCAAAGTGGCTCTGATATTAAAGCAATTTTGCCATCGATAGTTCCAAGGATTTTAGAATATTGTATATTACTTTCCATTGTTTTCCGCAGTTCAGTAGATAATAACAGTTTGCAATATGATGAAATATGGCACATGGTAAGGAGTTTACTTTGTGGAAAGAAAACGACTTACGAAAGAAATATCACTACAAAGTTCATATTTTCTCATCTAAAGGGATTTTTTTTCAATGGAATGTTGACAGGAAGACAAACAAATGGATAAGGGTATTTACCTCCCCTGGTGTTTTTGATAACTCGTAATTAATGGCTTGGTTAATGAATCTCCACAGAATAAACAATTTAAACTAGAAATTATCATAGGGCATAAAAAGACATCGTGTTAACGTGCTAAATCAGTTTGTTCTCGGTGTAAAGATGGGCACTTTGTTGCAAATTGTCGTCTTGATCCAACTTTCAGCATGGTTTGGTAAGTAGTTATGATTGAATTAGAAGAAAAGTAAAGTTTCCACGATTGTCAATCAGAAAAACAAGAAAAATTGAGATGCTATTTTTTTTTTCATTTTTTACATTTCTTTATTGTCGAACGTGATGGAGTTTTTAACGGTTAAATTTTGGCGATTCACCTGTAAACATTTTTGGCTCTTAATCTAACAGTTTACATGTTGCGATGATGAACGGACATTATTTGTACAATTAGACTTATAAAGATTAGAGAAACAGCACCGTCAACTCGAAGGGTTCTCAGTTAAAGTGTATTTGACGGAAATTTTTCATTTGCTTGATATAATCTTTATGTAGTTATTGCACGAAAATCGAAAAAAAAAAAAAAACTTTTGCCATTCATTGTTCCTTTCTCGGGTTTGAGACGTATAAAAACATGAAATTTCGCTTCCGGTTGGGATACAGTACCGCGCAAGACGCCGGGGATAGACTAAAGGAAGTCAATACAGGGTCACTAGTTTCGCGGTCTCTCTCTTCCTCGATTGTTTTACGTGCGCGAAGGGAGAAAACTGCGTGGACGAAATTATGACTGGGAATGTTTATTTCTCACGGCGAGACAACTTGATTTAATGTTAATAGCGTATCTTTTCGACCCCAGCAACACACAGCCTAGAGAAGGCTGATGTTTAAATCAGAGGGAAAAAAAGAATGTCCATTTCTTTCTTTTGACTGAATATTTGTAGCTGTTTCCTCAGTGGGCTTTTGTAAAGACAAACTTCCAACGAAATATACGACGATATCGCACCGATAAACTATGAATTTAACCTACTGAACGGATATTAGCTGTGAATCATCAGGATTAGGCGAATTGTTTAATTTTTTTTCCAAGAACATCCGAATCAACATTTTAAAGTAGAGTGATTGGTTAGGACAAGAACACAACTAGTCATTCAACTTGCAGTGCTTCGTCATTTCATCTAACCTAGTTTTAAAACAGCGTTAAATTAAAACAAACGCAAGGGTACCTAGTGTCAAGGGTTGTATCCCAGCAAGATCAATTTCGATTGCGAAGTCATTTACCATTTTTTAAACGAGAATCACCAGTTCTGATCGCCTGATTCAGTTTGTCGTCATTTCATCTAATGTATTTTTTAGAATTGTTCAGAACTTCTGGTTTAGATCTATACAGTTACCTTTTTTAATGAAATGTGCGATGTTCAGGAAAATTTTAACGATAAATTTCACTTTGCTGACGTTCTCGTCATGCTAATAACAATGGTTTGATAAATGAGTTTTTGTAGCGTTTTTAATCAACGAAGAAGCGTATCAAGGTATATTTTTCATGCATGCAAAATAAAACATTACTCGAATCAAGAGAAAACATCTAGCTGTACCGTTCTTCAAGGAAAGTTATAGAAGCATCCAAATCCGGTGTTTTTTTTTTACTCATGAGGAGCCAATTTGAGGTTCTGAGAGCTTCCAATCAATTTTACGCCTTTAAGAGCCTTTAAATGTTTGTTTTCTTTCCTTTTCTTCATAAATGAACTCTCCTGGTTGGCTTTGCATATAAACAGAAATGAAAACCAATAACAAAGAGAACCATGAACGTTCCTTTCGTGATATTTCTGATCATGTTAATTTTCATGGCTTAATAAATTAGCTCTGACACCATAACCTATCTTAGGCGAAGCATCCGAAAGACACTTTTTTAAATTAAGAAAAATAGCTAGAAGCGCGCTACCCAGTTTGGTTGCGTATTACTGAGGTGTTTTAATACAAATTATTTTTTCTGTTGTAATTTAGCTTCAGAAAAATGACTTTTGTGCATATTTTTTTTGGTCTAATTTTAATTCCATTTCGTTGAAATGTAAATTCCTTTAAGTTAAAACTGGATAGAAATAAATTAAAATACAGGTTTACGAAAATGAACCATGATCTTTTCAAAGCTCACTGATGTTAAGAGTTATACAGGTAGAGATTATGAACGTTAAACGCAATGATCGCGAAACAACAAATTGTTTGAAAGCGCGCTCAGATTAACATTAAGGTGAAATGTTCATTTTGAATTGATGTAAATTTTAAAATTTGATTGAAGCTTTGACAGCTGCTTGTGCATAACACTGGAAAACTAATTGCTTTCGTTTTAGAAAGGGCAGATGTGCCGTTAAACATGCGTAAAACGGTCAGCTACCATTTTGGTACGTTAAGCCAACCCATCTGGTAAATTCGGGGAATAAAATTATATTCCCCAAAACTTTCTGCATCTTGAATGTTCAAGTTAAGCATCCAAACAGATCAAGCTGTATTAGATCTGATCTTGGAACAAAGAAGGTAACATTTGCGGTGGTGTCGAATGTAACTCAAGGCACCGAAACTGACTGAGTCGATTAATCTCACAAGCAACAAGTGATACACATTATTTACGGTGAGAGGCCAGTGAATGGAACCAAAAGTCGAATCTTGAATTCCTCTCGACTGAAACTGGCTCGAATAAATTTATAGGCCTAAATTAAGCATAGGAACATTTCTCTTGGAAAGAGAACATTACGATCGCAATTTTGTTTAAAATGAGATATTTGAATAAGGGGTGGAAGTCTTTGTTTCTAACGGGAAGTTGTTAACCAGGGGCCAGATGCACGAAGAATGTATCTTAATTATTGTTTGACTTTCTAAACAGTAGACTATTGTTAGGAAACAATACTTGTGATACGCCTTAACTAAAGAGGGCTTCGTCAATCTAGTCCCTGTACAACCCAAACGCTTGTGTCAAGCAAATTTAAAATTCTGTGGCATTAGTAACTTGTATTGTTGTTAAATTATCCTTTTTTTTCACCGAAGTAGAGGCAACCACAGAACAGAACTATTATCGGTGTCCTGAAAGACCTGAAAGACACACAATTGTTATTTTCACACATTTGTTAGAGTAATCGCTCTCTTTTCGTGAGCTGAGAGTCAGCCAAATTAATCTGAAATTCGAGCTTGGTAAGGGTACTGAAGGTCACCAAAAATCATTGAAGGCCGCCTCGGAAGTCTTTCGACAAATTACAAAGATCGGTCAATGATTTTTTGAACGAACTCGTCCCGAAGATTTTTCAAGTTGTTTCAAAAGGTCTTAAAGAGTATTTTCGATGCAGTTGGAAGGCTGTAAAGAAAACATTGAATATTTTTAACGTGGTTTATTTGTAACATTTTACGGAATTTTTCTGAAGATCTGAAGATTCTTTCAAGATTTCTACTTTCCGTTTTTATCTTTCAGTGAAAATGCAATAAATTTATGTTCGTATAAGTGCGAGTTCAATTGTAGCACAGTTTTTTTAGTAAAAATATGGAAAATGAACAATCCTTTACATGGAAGTGAGCGTAAAAATTAATAACGATCTACTGTTGATATATCTGAAGATTCATTTAAAGTTTCCCTCAGCCAATGGCTTTTGCAAATTTTACTTCCTGTGTGAATGCTTGATTACACTTGTACTCCTATTATTAACAGCATGTATATATTTTTTTCTCTCTATTAAAATATGACTACTTCTTTATTTGTTGGCAAAGCTAGATGTGTACATGGTTGGATCCAGTTTTAAGAACTGACATGGTTTTATTATATTGCTTTCGTTCTAGGATATGTTGCAGAAGGTATGTACCCATTTACAATTTATTCTCTCAATTACGTATGCCTCGATTCTAGCTTGAAAGTACGACTTTTGGAATAAGCTCGAACAACAAACAGCAAACAACAACAACAACAACAACAACAACAACAACAAACAAGCAAGTTTAATTTTCTACACACTCATTTTTAAAAGTAACCGTGTACTACATTTTCCATCGTTAATAAGGTGCATTACAACCACTATATAAAATTTTGTATTGTTATACGTTAGTAGATCAGGGTTTCTTTTACCATGATACAGGCAAAACATTTTTCACTTTCTCATATTTCTAGCAGTTTACGAAATAAATGAATTAAATGGAGTTACAAATATACGAAATGGAAATGGTATGATGTCCTTTTCAGGTTGTGACTCTCCCTTGGGAATGGAAAATGGCGATATCCCAAACTCTCACATAAGTGCTACCTCCCAGGTAAATCATATTTAACTGGATTTTACTCGAACACGGTAACAAAAATCAAAGTCTCCTTTGAATTCCATCCATCCATCCATCCATCCATCCATCCATCCATCCATCCGTCCGTCCGTCCGTCCGTCCGTCCGTCCGTCCGTCCGTCCGTCCGTCCGTCCGTCCATCCATCCATCCATCCATCTCTTCGTTTCTCCTTTTCGCTTGTTCGTTCGTTCGTTCCTTTTTTTCCTCCCTCCCTCCTTCGTTTTTTGCCGTATATGATCAATCATCATTATTATCATTGTCGGTGTTGTTTTTGTTTTACTATTATGATAAAATCATTATTATTTGTACACCCATCCATACAAAATTCTCCTGTTGACTTATTGATGTGTCTATAGTACAATGACGCACACGGAGTTACCAACGCCAGGCTCAATCATAGAGCTGGAGGCGGCAAAACAGGAGCGTGGTCTTCTCTGTACTTGGACGTAGGGCAGTTTATTCAGATAGATCTGGCGGAAATTTCAAAGGTGACAAGGGTTGGAACTCAGGGTCGAAATCTGGCAGCTCAGTGGGTGACTGAGTACAAGATCTCTTACAGCTTAGATGGTGGCCGCTATCACTATTTTATGCAATCAGGTTATAATACTGCAAGGGTGAGTTTGGAGGACAAATAATTATTTGGTTCGTAAAAAATGTTGAATTTTTGCTTTTATTTGCTAACCTTTGATTGAACGAGGTAATTTTTTAAGTATGACTTGTTAACGATAACGTACGTATTTACCTTTTACATACGAAGATACTGAACAAAAGCTCTTCAAAAAAGTGTCAGAGGAATCTTCCTCGTGTGCAAAATAGTGTGTTTCGGACAACTTGCCCAGGAAGATGACAAGTGCTTTATTCTAGCAAATGTAGCTTTTTAAAGGTGACGGATCTTGAAACACCTGCTCACCCCATACACGAACAAGGTTGGCTGTGTGTAAGCAGCCAAAAAAACATTAAATATAACTGGTAAAGGTTCACAATGGTTCCTCACGAAAAAGATTTTCTTGATAAGTTTTAAATTTTCACGTGTACGAAAAAAAGTTTCCTTTTCCAAAAATTCAAAACAATCACCCAGGAGCAAAAAACTATCAACGAAGACTTGTCGAGTAGCGACACTTGCTCGCGTGAACGTATAGCAAGTTTTCCTGACGAGGTTTATATGACATTAGTTTTTAAGTGTCAAGGAGGCTTTTCAGTTGTTCACTCGAACAAATTCAACTTGCCAAGGATAACACAATGAAATTCGCTCACTCAAAAGATTTCGTTGTGGTTACCACGGAAAACTTGTCAAGAAACTTATCAATCGCTTACACGGGCAAATGTAGCTTAGGAAGGATAGATTGTCCAGTAAGCTTGATTACTCGTGCGAGAGCAGCCTTGATTATCCTGGAAAACTCTCACCAAGAAGGAGTGAAAATTGTCGAAAAAAAATTCTCGCGTGCAACCAGGCGCTCTAACTTCTGGGTCCATGGAGACAAAATTCCTAAAGTGTGGGATTGAAATAAAAGCCATTGATTAATTATTTCTTCTGATACAGTTTGTTATTTTGGGCTATTGGTAACACTAGATTGTGTTGTTTGATAATTATAGGTGTTTAACGGCAATAGTAACATGGATGCTATTGTCACCAACACATTTTATCCGCCAATCATGGCCCGCTTCATCCGCCTTCACCCCGTGAAGTGGTATGGGTGGATTTCACTTAGAATGGAATTGTATGGCTGCCATTCAGGTAAGACAAGGAATAAATCAATCCCTTTGTAAACTCGCTGCAACGGGGAAAGGGGTTAACACAATCAGCGATAAGGGCGTGATTGCGGTTATACCGGCATAAAGGCAACCGAGGTGGCTGCTTCGGTAAAAGTCTTATTGCCATAGCTTTAATCATAGCTTTAATATTCACGGGGCTAAGGATGGACGGGAAGGGAGGGCACAGTAGACCAGAAAAGACACTGTCTATATAAGTCAAATACACTGAACACATTTGGAATTTAGCTAATTTAAAACTTTTCTATGGAATAAGAAAATCGGAACAGATTTCAAACACGTGCAGAGAGGATTTGGCGATCGTCAGCTTTGATGGTTGCTTGTGCCAGTTAGCGTCAGTGGAAGACATTTCCTCTAAGTACCTAAATTACTTGTTAATATTGTTCCAGATGCATTATAGCGCGTTTGTGCCTCATTTAAGGTTCTTAATATGGAAAAACTGTACTTGGTAAGGCAATTAAAAATGAATTAGATAAAAAACGCCCATTGACTTGCTTTGGTTTTGGGTTTTCTTTTCTTGTCCACACTTGAGCGTCTTAATTTTTTGGATAGTACTTTTGTCATTGCCTGAAAAAGTTTGGTCTGACTACGGGACTGAACGAAGCCATAAGCTTCTTTGGCGATAAGCTAACTCGTGTGCGGCTCGGTTTCGTCCCCTCATCTTCATTCCTCTTGCCCGCTACTTTTGCGTCTCCCTACATACCGAGATCCTGGAAAAGGCTATTTCGTGGAATGATTGTTAATTATTGCATACACGTGTATTAAGGTTCCTTAAATCATTGTGATAAATAGGCAAATTAAATGGATACCTGTGAAACACCATGATATTACTCCACAGGATACGATCTTGATCAGGGACCTTCCGAGCTTCGCCGAAGGCCTTCCAAAGGCTTCCAATGATGACCCGAAGCCTTCTGAAGATTTCGGAACATGACTCGAAGTTTTCCAGAGTGCCCAACGGGGAAGATTTTGTTTATAATACAACATCGTTTACTAGTTCGAAGACCAACCCGTTCTTTTTTGAAATGATATTAAGGAATTGGAAGCTGTGAAAGTGAAGTACAGAATTCAGTACAGAATCCAGATCAACCTTTATTAATGCTAATGCTACGTAAACATTTTTTCAGGCTTTACTACCCCACAACCCCCAGTTTGCGAGACGGGATTAGGACTAGAGAGCTATGCAGTTCCTGACTCAGCAGTGACAGCCTCAAGTATGGTGGACATTTACCACAAACCCGGAAATGGAAGACTTCACTTTCAGAAAGTGCCTAGTCCGTTGCGCTACGGCGCCTGGGCAACTTTAGGTGGTCATTACCTGCAGGGAAGTTGGTGGCAAGTGGACTTTGGAAGTTGGACTAAAGTGACGATAATCGCGACTCAAGGAAGGCAGGACGCCCTACAGTGGGTGACAAAATACCGCGTGTCGTATTCGTACGATGGACTGTTTTTCAGATACTACAAAGAAGGGGATTATACTAAGGTATTTTCTTCCCGTTTACGAATATATTTTGCCTACCTCTCGTACGACTTTACCTTAGACCTTCACGGTCAATTCGTTTCGGTGACGTATCCGAGGCGTACGCTTTTTCAATTGGACCACGTGACTCAAAACTTGCAGAGTAAAGACAGAGAGAGGCCTAGGAACTAATATTGCCTAGGCAGCTGAGAATGGACAAAAAGTGAGATTTTTCCAGCACGATAAGGTAGAGAGATGATTAGATAGAATATGCTCTTCCATCGAGCCGTGCGTCTACAGACAAGTAATTAGCACTTTAATTATCGCTTACAGTAATTTTTAAAATACTAAAAATGATTTCAACAAGAACAAAGAGGACAAGAAAGCTATGCCAGCAAGGAAACTTTGAAGGAATTCCAAGTTTGATTTCATAACCATTGCCTTTTACTAACTATGATGATGTCCAGAAATGGCTTAGCAAGGATATGTATATCGACATTTTGCATAAGAAGAAGCCAGGCCATAAACTTTGCATTTACAGTACAAGCTAGACTTACTAAGAATTGGATGACCTAAGAGCAAATGGATCACTCGCCTGTATAGCTGAGAAAATCCACTGTGCTATTTTTACTATTTATTAGACAATTGTATGAAAAATCATCATGCTAAAAATATGTTAACTTTTTGCTTATTTCCAAGATTTTTAATGGCAACAGTGACCGGTTCACCGTTGTGAGTCACAAGCTACAGAACCCCATTATTTGCCGCCAGATTCGAATCCACCCAATGGAGTACTATGGTTGGGTGTCTTTGAGAGCCGATTTCTATGGTTGCAAGTCAGGTGAGAAAATTGTCATTTTATTTGTTGGCGATGATTCAGTTCCTTTTTTGCAATGGCCGAATTACTCCCATTATCATGACTTTTTCAAACAAAGGAGAACGCCCTTTAAGACAACCTCCACTCTTTCAACAAAATCTCGGTAAATTGTGAAAATAGTGTCTAATTGTTTAAGAAAAGTCTAGTTATATGACTGAAAATAGCATTGTAGTGTTCTAAAGAGTAGATTTTATTATCGCCTATCTTCGCTTTAAATTTTCTGCCCGCCGGCATTTTGAATTTCATGACATCTCACGATTGCCCACAATGTAAATAGCCAACAAGGGTCCCGACTATACACGTTTTTTGTCATTGTGCTTTGCTTCAGGTTTTCCCATTCCTGAGGTTTCAACTTGTAGGAAGCCACTAGGAATGGAAAGTGGCTCCATACCAAATTCCGCGCTAACGGCTTCATCCAAGCTGAGTGCAGCCTACGGACCTGAGAATGCCAGGCTTCATTATAAGGGTGGGCCCGGTCGTGTTGGAGCTTGGATTCCTTTACACCAAAACAACGATCAGTGGCTACAGGTCGACCTTGGGACTGAGAAGCAAGTTACTGGGATTTCAATACAGGGTTACTATAATGCAGACCACTGGGTCAAGAGCTTCTCGCTGAGATACAGTACCGATGGATCGTACTTTCACCACTATCAGCCGGAATCACATACACAGGTAGAGTTGTTACCTCTCAAGGAATTGTAGTTATAAACGGGATATTGTCATGGCTAGCATGTCGCTATTCCAGCGGATTAACTAACTGCAAAACGGTGGGAGGCAAGAAACAAGGGAGGCAATCTTTTCTTAGAGGCAGCAAGATAAGAGATTAATCAATTTCAAATGACGTGTTATTTGTCACTCAGACCGTGAGCTTTGAAAAAACCTTACAAAAGAGGCTAAGGTCCATAAATTTCGCAGTGAATCAGCAAGGAGATCTGACCATGCAGGGCTGCTGACTATTTCGTTAATGAAAAATGTTAAAATGTAACTTAATTTATTGTATTGTATTGTAGTTGCAAACTATCCATTTGCACTACATGCCGTAAAATCAATTTTCACTTTTTGACAAAGTCCTCCATAGGAACCAAACATTAGCTTTTCTTAGCCGCTGTTTCTAAATAAAGCTGCATGCTAAGTAGTATTTAGATCGTACAAGTGGTATACCGCTTTCATAATTTATGCGTCAACATAATGTATTATTTTATTTTTCAAAGACGTTTGAGGCAAACTGGGATAGAATGAACGTTGTCAGTCACGAGCTTGTTCCACCAATCAGTGCGCGATACATAAGGGTCCATCCTGAGTCCTGGTTCGCTTACGAAGCTATGCGGCTGGAGTTTTACGGATGTGAAACATGTAAGAAAATTTAAGATGTTGTTCAGTTTGGCTGTTCTTAGGCGATATTCTGAAAGTCCGAAAGTCAAGCGCTCTGTAACAATGTGTAGTACCTCGTAACTTAAAAAACACTGTTAAACTGGCTCACATTTCAGAGCGCCCACGAGATTAAAAAGGAGAAATGCCCTAAAATCCATCATTCAGTAGCTTTTTTCACATACCAATTTACCATATTGTCAAGTTGTTAGTCTATTAACCAGTCAAACAACTGAACGAACTTGTAAACAAACTAACCGACTAACCAGCCATGGAAAACGACCAAGCGACATTACTCAACTGGCAAATCAAACAACCATTCAAGCAAGCAAGTCAACCAGATAACAAGCTACTCAAGCTACTAATCAACCAACAACCAACCAACTAACAAACTAACCAACAACCCACCAACTAACCCAACAAATTTCGAAAGAGAAAGCAATTCATATTTTAATACTTATTCAGTAAACGGCGGATACTCTGAGTGGAGTGCTTGGTCCCAGTGTTCCTCAAGTTGTGGATCTGGACAACGCTCACACAGTCGCACCTGCACCAACCCTCCCCCTGGCCCTGGAGGCGCGGACTGCTCAGGGCTAGGTCCTGATACAGAGACGCAGCAATGTAATAGCGCCAACTGCCCAGGTAAACAAGCGGAAAGATAAAAGTTAATGTATAAGTCATTTAAAACTCTGCAGTGTATGTAGTAGTGTTAAGTGAACTTGTGAAGTTCCCACCGAATGTTAGTTCTAGTAAGGAAATGGAGTACACGAGGTGTCTCTAAAAGTCTTTCATCAAAGCTGAAACCAAACCCATTCTCTCGAGGTCAGATGGGAGCCAGTCGTGTGTGAGTATAGTGATACTATTGCAGAATGAATGTTAATGGTACAATGAATTTAGTGGCTCTAGCACTAATGGCACGAGCTTTCTCATTACTTAATCAACCCTTACCTTTGTTTTGAAGTAAACGGTGGTTATTCAGCGTGGGGACCTTACAGCGCCTGTTCGAAGACTTGTGGAGGTGGAATGCAAACAAAAACCAGAACTTGTACCAATCCTCCGCCCTCAAATGGAGGAAACGACTGCAGCGGACTGGGACCCTCTTCGTCAACCAAAGAATGCAACATTGACGCATGCCCAAGTGAGTTGAAATGCTGGCTCAAATATACATCTATTCAATGGTTAGCGTCTCGCTTACGTCATGTTTTCATTTTCCCGTTGACTCTTCACTAAATTTATGCCATTGGACTATTCAAAAATTGTCAGTAGTGACAAGGAAAAAAATCTTGACAGAAAGTCTTTCCTAAGAAGAAAATCAGTGTTGGACTTGCTGTCAAAGCGTAAGCCTTTCTGTTGTTTATTTTAATTTATTTTCCAAAGCTTAAATAACGATAAAGTGAAGAAATTGAAATCGTAAAAAAACATTATCAGCCATGATTGGGTATCCCGGAAACCTAATTACTCATATGCACGAGACTCGGTTTTTGAGACACCACAAAGGAAATGGGTTCAGACATGCAAACAGTTATAGGTCCATACTTTGTAATGTTTTGCTTTGCTCCACTCAACATGGGCAAATGTTGTCGTTCCAAGTCCACTTGATCACTTTGTAATATGAGGCAAGATTGACCAGAAATTCACCTGTGGCTAAAGTTTAGTTTGTCGTAACTTTGCCAAATGAAATTGGTCCTTTACTTGTCTGACGTCACGCATGAGAACCCCACGTTGATGAAACTAGGATACTCTCAGCATTTTTACATGGTAGTCTATTTAGTGGGTCTGCATTGGATGATGGATTCTCAGCTATCAGTTAAAAGTTAAGCCATATCTCAGTAATCAGCTAAAATTGCGGTTAGTTTTTTACCCCTCACGTGGTTTTTGCGCTTTTTTATCTTGTCAACGGTGTCCTTCTCATTAGCCGAATAGTGGCGAGTACGATACGAAGATTTCAAAGAACTTTAGAGTGTTTCCAATCTCTTTCGAGACTTAACGAACATTGCGTCTTAACTTCTGACAACTTCACATCGTTTAGAAACAGCTTATGAGAAGCTCCGAACAATCTTTGTAAGCAACTTATTCTCCGCACAGTTACTGGCAAATTGTTGACAAGTAAAATTCTCACTATACTCGGGCAAAGTTTGAATTTTTTTCCTTAACGTTTGTCGGCTATCAGTTAAAAGAAACCCTGCCATTTATTAGCTGGTAGTAAAAATTTAGGCCAGTTCTCGGGTATCAGTTTGCCCCATGGCACTTCCTCTCTTAAGTTAATGAGCGAGTTTAAGTTGATTCTGTAAAATATTACGAAGAAATTGGTAAATAAAAGCTACAATAATATATAATAATAGGATACATTAATACAAAACGTTGTAATCGTTTCAACAACCCTTACCTTTATTTTGCAGTTAACGGTGGTTATTCAGCATGGGGACCTTACAGCGACTGTTCAAAGACTTGTGGAGGCGGAGTACAAACCAGAACCAGAACATGTACCAATCCCCCACCCTCTAATGGAGGAGAAGACTGCAGTAGCCTGGGAGCTGATTCTTCATCCAAAGAATGCAACAATGTCGAGTGCCCAAGTGAGTAGAGCCCTACTCGGTTGAGATTTTTAGAATATATATTTTTAAAATTCAATGTCAAGCCTTCATTCTTTGACAAGGTCATATGCTCATTAATGGTAATGTTGTGCCTGAATAAAAATTTTGAATGAAATTAACAATGGCTTTCAAAAGCATACACTGAAGAATACCCAACCGAAAATTTATGGAAAACACGACAAACAAACGAACAGACAACAACAACAACAAAACAGAAGAACAATTTATTTTTTTGCATACCTTGAAAACAATTTAACAAAGTAAGAAAAAAATAATGAAACAAAAAGGACTTTTTTAATGCATTTTTTATCGATTGCTGAGAGATAAAAAAAAAACCAAATACTTTTTTTACAATTCTTAACAACACTTCAAACTTAAAAAAAAAGAAAAAAGCTTTCAATTCTATGATAATCAAGGCAAAAAAAACACTATGCCAAAAAAGATTATCATACAAAAAACAGTAAAGTACATTACATTGGAGTATAACCACGAAACTGAAGTTACAAGAATTATTTACATAAACATAATTTTAATGCTATTATATTAAAGGTGCGGGTAATCCATTTCTTTTTAAAATTTTCTTTCTAAAATTGCTTAAGCTGTTGATATTAAACTTCATATTTGTTTCTCAGTTTCAACTGAAAACCTCTTATATTGGGCAGAATGTAAGTTTTTCTCCAGTCCCATGGGTAAATTTTAGCATTTAACTGAACAAATAATTGAGCAAGGGGCGAGTGATACCTATAATACCTATCAACACTTCTTTCAAACAAAAAAGACTGCATGCTTACACTCCACCCTATAAAGGCAAAGGAAACCTGTTGTAAAACTGAAAAAATCAAAATACCTTTTACCCGCTCACTTGAAATTCCTATTTACAACAAAACAATTTATTTCGCACAATGTTTTGAATGAAATGGGAAATAGTTGGTTTGGAGTCTACAATAACGGCCGGTACTGACGTATTAAGGATCATATTTTTTTATCGTAGATCAATTTAACCATATTTTTGTTTTCAACAACAGAGGCTTGGAAGGCCGTCGGATGCTATCAGAACAGAGGAAGAGCCTTGGGTGATATTTTAAGGGGTGTTGCAGGCAAGAAAAAAGTGAGTGCTAAATTGAGTGCCTGCCAGGACGAAGCCAAACAACAAGGAGTCTCCGTAATAGGTCTGGATGATAGAAAATGCTGGAGTGGACCAGACGCCGAAAATACGTATGACGTGTACGGAAATTCGGGGCAGTGCAAGACCAGCAAATCTGGGGATTCTATGGGCTACTATGGGTCAGAATCAATCTTCGTCTATAAGAAAAACAACAACGGTAATTTTCTTTAGTGAAAATCAGTAATAATTCATCATGTTAAAATAAAGAGACAATGAAAATGCTACTAATTTCTTTGAGGTTTCTTTCATTATTTTTGGATTTTTTTGAGGAGGGAGGGGGAGGGGGTGGGCCTAATCCCAAAAGTCTTTCATCCGTTTAAGAGGGAAAACAATATGTATCCTACTTCGCTCCAGATCATAAACCCTCATACGGTATTGGTTGCTCTCCTTGGCTTATGTAAAGCCCCGTCTACACGAGCAATTTTTATGTGGCAACTGTATGTGGCAATTTTTATTTTCCCGTGTAGATGGCTCGACAAATATTTGTTGTTAACTTGCGTCAGTAATAATTTCGCACAGCGGAGATGTCCATGGAAAGGCAAAAAGCAAGATGGCGCCATGCTGGATGCGCAAATGTTAGGGACTGTAGGGACTGGGTTCTATAGATGAGGTTGAAAACTTGTCACATTTTATGTGGCATCTCCTCTACACGGACAATTTTTTTATGTGGCAATTTTTATTTGCCACATAAAAACTAACACGCCAGCTTTTCAGCAAATGCAGTTGTCACATAAAAATTGGTCATTTCTCATCATCTACTCGGGCAAATAAAAATTGCCACATAAAAACTGCCATATAAAAATTGCTCCTGTAGACGGGGCTTAAGGGATAACAGTTTTATTATAGATGTTCATGGAACAAAATGATGAGCAATGACCTTGCCAAGTGATAGTAATAAAATCCCTTTATGGGAATCTTGCTATTCATGTAATCTTTACTAAGTTCCAACTTAGTCCCAAGTGAGCAAAATTTCAACATGTAAACCGTATCTTATCGAACACGTGGTCTTGGTTGCGATTAACTCGCAAACAATCGTAAGGGAATAAATAGGAATTAGTGACCCTTCGCCTCCAAGTTCTCGCCTTCCTATCCAAGTTGGGGTTGTTTGCCGTGAAAACGTATAAACTTCAGAAACCGATGGTCACCGGCGGCTCTACGTTGAGTCGAGTCGTAAAATCTAAAACAAATCAACTGTTTTGGACAATCAAAGTTTAAATTAGTTCGTCCATAACCACTGGACCTTGGCTTGTGTGATTGGCTTTGAGCTTTATGTTCCAACGCACTGATCTTCTCATACGACGTATGTAAAAGGCTGTAACAACTTTTATCGAAAATGCAGTGTATTTATCAATATGTGGACGAGACCAAGCTTATTTTAATTATTCTGTGTTACTTTCAGGGGCTTGGGAAAAGATGGGTTGCTATAGCAACAAATCTCCCACCAACGCCTTGCCGGATTCATTTGACAGCAATGTGGGCAGTGTGTCTGGCCCTGATGCTATTTATGACTACTGCAAAGCGAAGGCCAAACAGCTTGGCTACAACTTGTTTGGAGCAGACGACAAGAATTGCTGGTCTAGCGATGACGCCGAGAATAATTACAACAAGTATGGTGTGTCAACGCAATGTGTTTTTAGTAACAAGGGCACAGGCCATGCTAACGGCCAAGACGTGAACGGAGACGTGTTCGTTTACCGTTTCGAGTGAGGTGAGTTCTTATAGCCCCCCTACACTCCTATACCTTCAATGGTGTGGTGAGGCTTGGTCAGCCTTTGCGCGATATATACAGGCAATCGCTCCGGCCCTACTGCACAATTCGTGATTGTAATGATTGGTACGTGTGATGCTTTGAACATTCGAGTGGCTATTGATCACGCATTGTACGAGAAGATAGTGAGTTTTTTTTATTTATAGTGCCCTCAACTGATATAACCGGCCCAGCTTTCAAGGACGTTAATATCGATATTGAGCTCTATGTAACATGTCATCCCAAACATTGATCCATTTCTGCGTGCTTGTGTCATTGTTGCTTGTTTTTTCTTTAACTTCTAAGGCACATCTTTAACGGAAACTGAAAATGACTGTCGGCAATTTTTTTGTTGACGTTCAAATTTGCCGAGTTTGGTTATGCTCAGCCGCCGTTGCCATGGAAACATAAGGAACGACAGCATCGTCAACAAAAACGTCGCTTAAAAATATAAGATGCCCTTTCTTGTTCTACTGAAGGTCGTAAAAAGATGGGACAGTTTAAGGGGCATTTTGGAGCAACTTGAAGTTCTTCGATATGACGCTTTTCACTACATGTGGATGAAACGTAATAGTAAATGGAATTCTCTCAATCTCTTTTTTGAAAATACGGATCGACACTGAGTCAGCACTGAAAACTTCACAGACGTAAGAGAAATAGACTTGAGAATTCCATTCACAATTACTTTTCATCCACATATTATAAATTCAGTCAAAATTATGACTAAAGACCGACTTCATCGCACTAAAATGACCCTGAAACTGGCCCAATCTTTCACTGAACGACCTCCACTAGAACAAGTAAGCCAACTCATATCTTTTCACAATCTCTGCTCATTTCATTCAAACGCGATTATAAAACAACAACAACAACAACAACAAAAAAATTGGAAACTTTCTAGTTAGAAGCGTACTGATATCCGACAATTAACCTGGTAGTTTGTTTTAAATGAATGTAAACACGATGCGAAGCCTGCGCTTTCATTAACAAGGTCGACAAAATCTCGAGACCAAGCGATCTAAACCACTGATCGTCCTCACTACATGCACCTCCGCTAATGCTGTCTATTGTATAAAATATACTATATGCAAAAAGTTATACATTGAAGAGACAAGAAGGAGATTAGCGAGCGATTTTGCAAGCATCTTCGAGACGTTCAAAGAGATGACAAAGATGCATCTTGACCAGTCGCTCGACACTTTAACCTGCCTAACAACTCTTACAAACACATGGCACTCGTGGTGGTTCTCTACATCATGGTAACACAGAAAGCAGGAAAAGGTTAATTTACTGCCAGTTTGCTCAGTCGAGGTGCAATTAACACTTTTTGTTGAGAATTTAAGCCAGTTTATTTTTGTTGTAATGGCGAAATTGGGGAAATTAGACTCTGAAAGCACCCCGAACGCTTCTTTTGAGGAAGTGCACTGGATGTGATAATAAAGCAGGTTTTTTTTCCCATTTTGCAGGAACAGATTGCATGACCACCGACGAAACAGATACAAGGCATCATGATGGGATAACCGTAGCGTAAAACAGGTCTTAAGATACACGGGGAAAATTAAAATGAAAGAAAAGAAAACAAAAAAGGTACATCAAAACACAAGCAAGGAACACGACAGAGCGAACACTTCGGATAACTATGTATGCTGACTTAAGGGTTTAAGGAATGATTAGTTTCAATAACATTTGTGCACTAGGGGTAATCTGCAATAAAAGAGCATTAAAAAGTTGGTATTACTGTTGTCATCTCTTTCAGTCTTGAACTTCTATCCGTTTAGACGTATTAAGTTTATTAATCCTATCTAGACCGGGCTGTGACCAGGTGGCGGGGTGAATCACCCTGAAGCAAGTTTGCATGCATCTGAAACAGTTGTGACACTGTGCCCGTGACAGAACACCCGTCGGCCATAAGCGTCAAGCAAATGCACTCAGATGTGCTCCTTTTGATTGATTGATTGATTTTTCCTTGGTCACTTGTTTGGCAAAGTAAAAGACCTAAAAAAAAAAAACGCAAAAAACTAAAAGACTACAGTCATAGCTGGAATACAAGGAAAAAGAGAAAAAGAAAATTAAATTGGAACAGACTTCACAGTCTTTCATGTATCAAACTTTGCGTTGACTTTTTGGCTTGACAATAGGACACATTTTCGCTCCTTTTATGGCCTCGCTTTGGCTCGACTCATACCTATCAGTCCTATCAAAGACCTTTGTGGATCTTTTCTGTTCTGTGATTAACTACTGAAGTGCATAAGCAAGAGAATCAAGTCAAAATATTATTGCTCACCCTGCACAGTTTGCCATCGGCCCATGTAAAAACGCCTCTCTCTTCCAATATTCGACTGGACGATCGTAACGTGACTGGAGTTTGCCCGCGCAATTTGCCTCATATTCTCAAGGTTCATTTTCAAATTCCCCATTTTCGTTGAATCTTCTGTGAGGATACTGTAATATTCACTACTATTTCTTTGAGAACTGAGTGCCGACTTAAATCTTCTATTTCCATCAAAGAATCAATTTGATACCCTTTCTCCTTTGCAACTAAACTTAGCCGGTGATTTTAATGTGTCAAGCCAATCTTGGTGACCGAGCTGAACTATATTCTGATATTTGAAAGTCGGATTGTTGCAAGGAAAGGAAGCGCTTTATTTCAAGGTATGAGTAATAACTGATGGGGATCATGTGTTGGTTATTGCTTCCACAAATTTGGTGGCTCCTAAAAGAGTCGTTGTGTTGAAAAAAGAATCACCTCTATGGGAGGTAATACATCTCCCGGAACTCAAATCTGACGCGTTCTACACACCAGAAACTCTCAAACATAAGCGAGAGAGCGCGCTGAGAGTTCAGTTCGCGAGCGTATCGAACTGTTTAAGTTATGAAAACTAGATGACACGAGTTCGATGACACAATGGACGCGTAAAAAAAGTGACGCGGTATAAAAGCCTGAAAAACTGTCGCTGAGAACATACACGTTGATTCGTGCATTGATGGACGAGCTATTAAGTATTTACGACTTTCAGTAACTTTCAAACATGGGCGGGAGAGCGCGCTAAGAATTCGGTTTGTAAGCGTCTTGTCCGCATTTAAAGCAAGTATCGCTCGAATGATTGATCAGCTCTGGATAAGACAGAATGGAATATGGCAGTAGCGAAGACAGAAATTGTGTGTGACCTTCGAGGAGAAAGCTAGCCGCTTCTGTTCATAAAAGTCTGGAAAGAGGACAACAGGCATAAACTGTGTTGAAAACGCTAATTAATTTTGAAGACCCCAAAGGCGTTCCGGGGAAAGACTGCTGGCATTTAATCGAAATTCAGCGCAACTGTTCGGCGCAGTGAGATACATGGTTGACTACCTTATGATCATATGATCGTACAAGCGATCGGGATTGCTCAGAACTCTATTGTTTGTTGTCTGCTTGTACATTTGATGGACAAATCAGTTCCACTGGGTATTCGCAACTGCAGGCAATTTTGAGTAAATTTGCATTTGTAAGGACAAACCGCAACCAATTAGAGTCCACCGAGAACCCACATGGGAGCTCTAGTGCGTCATAAGTAATTTATGCCATTCAGTAAGTATATGTCCTTCAAACAAAAGCCATTCTACGCCATGGTAAGCAAGACTGCCTGCAATGTGTCTCAGAGGTAATCCTTGTTACTCAGCATGACTAAATTATATCCGAGACAAAAACGATAACAAAAACAAACAACCAAGAGAACAAAAACACACGCACACACACAAACCCCTCAAGCATACAAAGGAAAACGTGTTTGGGAGAGGCCCAGGCAGGAACTTGGTAAAGTTTCATACAGAGAAGCTCCACTGGAATGTTTACCGATATGGGGTCTCTTAGAAACATAAAACAATGACAAAAGATGTGATCCTTTTTAAGATGTACTAGAGAATATGATCTCCTACGCTATTTATGTAGCATTTTTTTTTCTTGTAACTTCTGCCGGAAATTTCTCCTCAGGTTTGGCTACAGTTTTCCAATATATACCTGGATTGGCTTTGATGCAATTTCGGTTGACTGATTTACGACCAATCAAATTACTAAATTTTTGCCATCCTTTCGCATACTTCGAGAGTACAGACGTCACCCGTTTTGGGCGAGGCCGGCTTCCCATACACATAGACATTGCTTCTGAAACGTCACATCAGATACACGGGTATCATTTGACTTCCTTTCAATTTTATTAATCTTTTTAGAACTTAAATACAGTTTATAACCGGTTTACATATATCGTTGAAAGCATGTTTCAAAGATTTTCTCGAAATTAATTATGGTGTAAAGAGGTAATTCCGTATGAAGTACACAACCAGGAGCGACAAATTCTTAATTACGTACTGTTTGAAAGGTAATATTTGGACTAATCCGTGGCGCCAGGAAATTTCTTTGATCAGGGCATTAGTCGACCCAGTATCCACAGAATATGCTCCCTTAATCTGCCTAAATTTGAACTTAAACACGAAAAAAAGATCATGTCTTGGAACAACTTCCCTTCACGCATTGCATTGCGTTCCCACATAACGCCCCAAGTAAGACGCACACAGTATATAACAACACCAATGGCAAGGAAGACTCCATCAACATTTGGCTTTCTGTCCCATACATTGGTGACAAAACCTCGCAACTCTTAAGATCCTTCTAACGATGGCTACGTAGATGTCTCACAAACTCCAACATTGAGATAAAAGTACGCGAGAAAACAATACACCAACGACAAAGACAAAGTACCACTATTGAATAAATCACACGTTGTGTAAAAATTTTGCCCCGGTCGTCAATCATCATATGTAGGGAAAACTGATAGAACTCTTTTCATCCGAACACAACAACATGCTATCGGTGACAAAGAAAGTACATTATATCAACATTTGCTCACTTGTGAACTGATAATTTTTACTTATAATTTGTGTAATTCACCGGATACTTTTAATGCTGACAATCCCTTACCTGCTCTTTCTTGTAACAAAGAATATGCCACACAACTAGTCCGCAACAACACCACAGTATTAGAGTGCGACTACCCTTCTAGGGAAAGAGGCATCTTATATAAAACACCTTCTCTCAACAATAGATTCAAATCCAACACAGACGTTTGCCTTTTCCCATAAGTATACTTTTTGGTTCGCTTTCTAATTGTTATTTACACACTATTTTAAAAGACCCAGCTTGTATCCATATTTTTAGTCTGAAAATGATATAGTTCATATATTTTTTTCCATGTTAGGTTTTGTCAATTGTTGTCTAAATATTTTGACACTATGAACATACTCGAATTATCTTTCATTTTTTATGTACTGTAACTACCAGAAGGTACTGGGTTTTGGAACTTTATTCGTAGATAAATAATTATTAGATGATGTTGGCACCCATTCAATATTGTCTACACTTGCTTTGTTGAATAAATACTTATATACACCTGGATTTTTTTTTTCTTTGTTTATCAGTACAAGACACACTATGTTTATACCATAATTGGCCACAGCAGCTACACACATAAACTGGTCCATTGCTTACAATTCTGTGAAACTTTGATATCAGATCTTTCATAGATTTTTTGTTGCTGTTGATTTTCATCATTTATGTTTGTCTGTCTAGTTACATCACTGGAAACCTTTTCATTTGTACAGTTAACTTGAGGCAAATGGTTGTTTTTGCTCATATGGTTTACTAGCTCTATATCTCTCATGTAAACATCCTATTTTTTTTCTATTTTTATCAGGTCTACTTATCCTGTGTTCTCTCATATATGCATTGCTTTTCTGTTTGTCTTCAACAGTTTTTCTTTATTCCCTTTTTTCTCTCATATATGCATTGCTTTGTCTCTGCAAGTAATTCTATTTTTATATAGCAGCGTTAGTTTCAGAACTGCGTTATTGACAATCGAGCTTGGTACACAATTGAATGGTACTGTTGAAACATAGTGTTGCAACACATACACGCCATTGTGTTGAACAAGGAATGATTTAATTACCATAAATGGAAATACAAAAGGGAGTGATTGACACGCCAGAACAAGTGACGTAATGACTCACTCATATTGTAACATCTCCCCCTTTTTTTTTTTAAAAAAAAAAAAAGAAGAATGAACAATTAACAAACTGTTGAGAAAAAAATGTATCTCGAAAAAAAAATATCAAAAAATAAGAATAAAATAACCGTTTGCTGGCTTAATGTCTAACAGAGTCTCTGCAAAGTTCTTGACTAGACTGAACATGTTTGAACCTTTTTTTTTTGTTAATCTAAGTCACATGGTCACTGAATCTTGAGGGTGGCTTAATCACTCTGGATCTGGCAGTCTTGACTGGAGGATGCAATGTAGCAGTCGGCTGGTTGTCTGCAGTAACTACAGTAGGTGTTTCTCTGCTGGAGGGATGACTTTCTTCCACTTCAACCGGCTTTGGAATAACTGCTGGTTTCTCAGCTGGCTTTAGAAACTCTGGATTTTGACGAAGGACTTGGCTGCTTGCGTCAGTTTTCACCAGGTAGAATCTGTCTGGCAATTTTTACAAGCAGGTACCCATTTTCCAAGTCTCATTCTTCTGCAAGGGTGCGACTCTTACTTCTTGTCCTACATCTATCTCTGGTAAGGTGCGGGCTGATCGATAAAAGTACCATTTAGCTTTCTGCCTTTTCAGCTTCAACATTTCAGGAACATTGTCAGGGACATTTTGGTACAGCAGGCTTGTGGCTGCTGGTAACAAGGTTCTGGTGCGACGCGTCATCAATCTCTGAGCTGAGCTTGTTCCAAGTGACTCTGTAGGTGTGTTTCTTTGATCTAGCATCGATAACCAGGGATCTCTGTTATCCTTGTGTGCTTCTTTAGCATGGCCACTTTCACGGCGGACTCTACTTTGCCTTTCGATCTGTGGTGATGCAGGGAGGATGAGACATGAAGGAACTCCCAATCACGTGAGAATTGTCGAAACCCTTCGCTTGTAAACTGAGGACCGTTGTCCGTAACCAGTGTGTCAGGTATGCCATATCTGCTTAACTGCTCTTTGAGAAATTCAATCACAGCAAATGAGGTGTTTTCTTGCAAATCTTTGACTTCAATGAAAACCGAATATTAGTCTACGAGTACAATGGTAGTCTTTGCCATGAAGCTTGAACTGGTCGGTAGCGACTCTGCTCCACGGGCGATCTGGATATAAAGGTGACTTTGCATAGGCTCTCTTGGATTCTTGGTCTGAAATTCACTGCAGATGGAACACTGTTTGATTTGGTCACGTATTTCAGTATTCATGCTTGGCCAAAAGACTGTGTCCCGAGCTTTTCGAAGGCAAGCTTCAACACCTAAGTGGCTCGCATGTATCCTGGACATTACTTCAGGCCTCATGATGCGTGGTATGATGACTCTTGTGCCTTTGAACAGAACACCATTGTGCACTGCCAATTCATCACGATAGTTCCAAATTCTCTTATATTGATGGGAACACGCTCCTTTAGTGTTGGTCAGCCAGTTAGGATTGTCGTCTTCAGAGTTTGCAGTGATTCACCTTGACCAGTACAACGCTGTAATTGCTCCAGTCTCTCTGGGGAAATCTTCAAAGCTTGCATAGGGTTCATGCTCTCTAATTCAACAGCAAACACTTGAAAAGGATCTTCTGGCCTTGCAGTTTCTCGCTGAGCCGCTCTTGACAAATGGTCAGCTAGTAGCATCTGGCGTCCAGGTTTGTAACTGACTGAGAGGTTGTAACGCTGGAGCCTCAGTAGCATTCTTTGAAGACGGCAAGGTGCTGACAGCAAAGACTTCTTAAATATGGATTCAAGGTATTGATTGAACTTTTCACAGCCAAAGACTATTGCCAAGCACTCCTTTTCAATGGTTGCATATCTTTGTTCTGTCTTCGAGAGAGTTCTTGATGCAAATGCTACTGGCTGTCCGTTTTGAAGCAGGACTGCTCCTAGAGCTTTGTCACTAGCATCTGTCTGTATGGTAGCTTCTTCTTCTACGTTGTAAAACTTTAACACAGGGTGCTGAATAACGAGCTGCTGTAAAGTGGTGAAGGCTTCATCATGTTGCATTGCCCAAGTAAATTTGGCTTGGTCAGATATAAGTTCTCTTAACGGTGCAGACGCATTTGACAGGCTGGGTAGAAACTTGCACAGGTAGTTGACAAATCCAAGCAGTGTTAATACTTCAGGCCTGGACGTGGGCTTAGGCATGTTCTTAATAGCTGTAATCTTATCCGGATCAGGCTTCAGTCCATATTTGGAAATTACATGGCCCATAAACTTGACTTCACCTTGTCGAAGCTTGACTTTACACTTGTTGAGCTTCGGGTTCACTTGTCTTGCTCGCTCAAGTAGCTGTACGACATTTTGATCATGATTGATGAGGGCTTCTGTGTCAGTCTCACCATATCCAATCACAAGGATGTCATCTCTGATTACTTTTATGCCGGGGAAGTCAGCAAGACATTCTTGGAGCTTGCTTTCAAAAACTTTCGGTGCCGGACTTATGCCAAAGGGCATTCTGAGATATCGGTATCTTCCCAATGGGGTCCAGAATGTTGTTAACGTGCTGCTTTCTTCAAAGGTGGCTCGATAGTCTGAAAATCGAAAACTTTTGCATATTTTGATTTTGTGTTTTAGGACATCTTTGGCCATTGAACTTTCATAAAAGCTAGGTTTGTTTGCCAAATTGTCTATGATCTTACATAAATTTCAGAATTTTATTTACTTAGTGTTTGGTAACCATGGAAACCAATATTGTTTACGCGTTGTTTTTCCCCGAAAAAGGACGTTTTTTTTCAGTCTGAAACTATCCTGAGCTATATGGGAGACTGGTAGCAAGTTTGTGTAGATAGGGGACATTTCGTTTCAATTACATGGTGTAGTTAGCCGGAGAAAAACGTGTTTGTGACGGAGAGCGAGTGTTTACAATTTAGTGGTGAAATCTTTTCAGTAAAAACATGCCTCCAACGAAAGTTCACAGTCGAAAAAGGAAAAAGAGAAGATTTACTGGTAACCAGTATACGAGGAAGAAGAATTCTTCAACCGAAACTGTTCCAGTTCGAGAAGAATCGACGAAGGTGCCGAAGGTGTGTAATTCAAAAATTTCAAGTCGTTGCCAGCTTCACAGCGTAAAATGGAGACGCAGGCGGATGATTCTGCAGACGAAATCAATGAAAGTGAAGGTGAAAATCTACAAGGTTTTAGATTTGTTGACATCTGTGTCCTTGCCTCGGCAAACGGGGAACTCTTTCTCTTGAAGAAGATGAAGAGTCTAAGATGGGCTTAGGTTCCCTTCTTATTTTGAAGTGTACCAACGGGAAATGTTCCTTTTTCTCATTCATTCTATACTTCTGCTAAAGTACCCAATAAACAAGCTTTCGAGGTCAACAGAAGAGCGGTTTTAGCTATGAGAAACATTGGTGTGGGTCACCAAGGACTTGTAAAGTTTACATGCGTCATGAACATGTTACCTCCTATGAACGAGAACTCGTACCATGATCATGTGAAAGCGCTGCGAGTTGCAACGGAATCTGTTGCTAAAGAGAGCATGTCTAGAGCTGCCAGTGAAGTGAAAGAGTTTTACGGGCCAAACGAAGAAAGCGTCTATGATATTGCAGTGTCAGGAGATGGAACATGGAGGAAGAGAGGGTTTTCGTCATCGTATGGAGTAGTGACAGCAATGTCGACAGTCACAGGCAAGGCTCTAGACTGTGAGGTAATGTCGAAAGAATGCAAGCAGTGTGTGCGGTGGATGGGTAAAGAGAGATCACCAGAATTTGAAGAGTGGTGGGAGAAACATCAGCATCAATGTCATGCAAATTTTGAAGGGTTGTCTGGATCAATGGATGCCACTGGATTGCTAAACATTTTTCAAAGGTCCGTTGAAAACTATGGAATGCGATATGTGGAATTCCTTGGAGATGGCGACAGCAAGTCGCACAAACTCTTATTTCAAGAGGTTGTGTATGGCGATGTTGAGGTACAAAAACTTGAATGTGTGGGCCATGTCCAGAAGCAGTTGGGTTCACTCCTTCGGTCATTGAAAAAGAGACTGGAGACGACTCCTTTAGAGGATGGCAAACCAGCTGGCGGCAGAGGGAGGCTGACCGAAAACCGCATAGACAAACTGCAAGTTTATTTTGGAAAGGCCATCAGGCAAAACACCCATAGCATCAGAGCAATGCAGACTGCAGTTATGGCCATTTGGCATCACGACAAATCAACTGACGACAATCCAGATCATGACCTCTGGCCGGAGGGAGAGAATTCCTGGTGTGGGTTTCAAAGGGACATTGCAAAAGGAACTTCTGACTACATACACAAAAACCCAATACCAGAGGCTGTAGCAAATGTCATTCTGCCAACTTTTGAAGCCCTCAGTGAGGAGAGTCTTCTGTCAAGATGCATGCATGGGGGCACACAAAACCAAAACGAGAGTATCAATGGACTGATTTGGCAACGTGCTACCAAAGAGACACACTCAAGTTTGCCTACAGTTGAAACAGCAACCTTTTTGGGAGTATGTCCTTTCTTTCTGTTTTAAAACAGCTTGGAATTGTGCCTGGAGTCCACTGTGTGAAATCTTGTAGAAAACTAGACACTGACCGGATTCGCCATTCTCGTAGAAAGAGTGGGGAGCCTGCCAAGAAACGGCGAAAACAGCTAAGGAAATGGGAAAAAGGATACATTGATTCTTTAGAAGCAAATGAAGGACCATCCTATGTGTCTGGAGCCTTCTAAATGTGTTAGAACATTCCATTTCTGTTTCTAATTTAGTTTACCAACTTTAAGTCTTATTTTCTGAAATATACAAATTTTCACAATTTTGAACACTGGGAACGCTCTTTAAAAAAAAGTATTTAAGCGAATGATTTGAAATTTTCTTTGTGTTTTTAAGATAGTAAGAGCTGTGAAATGAGCCACTTTTGTGTTAACATGAACAGTATTTCATGAGTTACTGGCTGTGAACCTCAAGTAATCCAAGGTAAATTTTTCATGTTTGTGTAGATGGTCATAAATTTTTATTTTTTTAAGTACCAGCATGAAAATGGCTCATTTCACAGTTAAAGACATCATAAACTTACACTGAGAAATTGACAGATAAACTGTGTTTCTTGGCTGAGATATCTGATTCCCAATATCCCTTATTTTGAGAGGTGCGGAAATGGGTGTGGTCAAATTTGAGGGTGTATCTCCTCTGGAATGTAAGGAATTCATGTCAAACTTCAGAAATGGAAACGTTAAGCTATGCTACATTCATTGATGTAACCTTGATTTTTGTAGCGAGGATCTCACTGGCCATGTAAATGTTACAAAAATGGCATTTTTCAGACTATCGAGTTAACTTGACGCTGTATAGCTTGGTTTAAATCCTTTGGATCAAGACAGATCCGAATTTTTCCAGGTTTGGCGACCACCACCATGCTGCTGATCCATTCTGAGGGCTCCACAGCTTTTGTAATGATGCCTTTCTCTTCTAACTCAAAGATATTCTTCTTTACATCTTTTTGAAGGGCTACGGGTACTCGACCAGGTGAATGTTGGACTGGTGTGACATTCCTATCAACCACACTCTTGGCATCTCCAATATGCCCCAGACCACTGAAAACATCTTGATACTTTCTCATCAGATCTTGCTTCGACGAACACTCTTGGGATGTACTGTCATTTACTTGGTAGACACAATTGGTGACACTTGTGCTTAATTTGAGTTGCAGCTTTTCGCAGGTTTCAGCTGACAGCAAAGGCTTGCACTGGTCTTTAACCACTTGAAGCTTTAAAATCTGTCTGGTACCATTGTGCTTGATTTGTAAGTCGCATTCACCTTTTGGCTCCATAGTTGAACCGCCAAACAGCTTCATCTTAACAGAGGATTCTTTCATGGGTGGGTCCCCTATCTGCGTGATGGCTGAAAGATCATCTAAGCGTATGACATTACACGTGGCTCCAGTGTCCAGTTGACATACCACAGTTGCTGTGAAGTTTTCTTGAGCTGATTTGGAAGAACTCGATTTCTGCGAACCACTGTCTTGCCTTTGTATCTACCAGTGATATGGTTTCTACTCTCAAACAGCTCTCATCTGAACTTGACACGTCGATGTCCTCAACTTGATGTACTTTCTTGGAGGAATAACACACCGACGAAAAATGACCTTTCTTTTGACACTTGCTACAAGTTTTCCCGAAAGCTGGACATTCCGTTCTTCTTACATGACCATCGTGACGACAAGAATGTTTGCATTTGAAGTCCGACCGGCTATCCGCGCTAGTTTTCGTCGATTTATCCTCAAGTTTTGCCTGTTTCCCCGATTCTTTCTTAGGACGACGTCTGCTTGCAGTTATCTTCTTCTTCTTACTGAATTTCTTGACTTCTTCGGTCTGTCTATCTGCCACGCCTTGAATTTTCTTCATTTGTTGGGATGTGACTTCGCTGAAGGTGCAAATCTGAATCGCTTTCTTTAAATCCAACTTCTTCTCTCTTAGTAATCTGACTTTATCGTCTTTGTCATTCAACCCGATGACCAGCCTGTCTCGAGTAAAGTCATCCGTCACTTCGCCGTACTCGCAAGATGCAGCCAATTAACTTAATATTGTTACGTAACTCTGCACGGGCTCTCCGCTTGACTGTACGCACGTGTTAAAAACACACTGTTCGTACACGGCATTTCTGCTAGGCTTGAAGTAATTTTCAAAGGCTTCAAGACATTTGTTGATTTTCACTTTGTCTTCCGCTGAAAGGTTTAAGTTGAGAAAGATTTGCAGACATTCCCGGCCCATTGCAGATCGCAAAGTCGCAAGGCGGATTGATTCGTCTCGCTTGTCGAGACCTGTTGCTATCTCGTAATCGCTCCATTGTTGTCTGAAAGAATCCCAGTTACCAGCGACATCTCCAGGACAGTTCATTAGATTTGGCAGCGGAAAATTGTGTTGTATAACTTGTGGAATTGAGACGGGAGCAGCGGCGCATTGTACACTCGGCGACGCCACTTGGCCGCCATTTAACCACAGGCAGCGCAAGCTCAATATCAGAGAACCGTTGAATTATAAGGATTTGTATGGGAATTCAACAGATTTGTGTAAAATGGCAGAAAACAACGTCGTTTTCTCAATAAAATCAACTTACCCTGTTTCTTCTTGTATTCTTCGTCATTTATCAGCTTTTGAAGCCGATTCGAAACGTTTTCGGCGAGTTAGCGTCATTCGAGATTCCACTGTTAAGTGTAACGAAAGGCCGAACAGTATTTCAGCGATGCTCGAAGCACGAAACGGAATAAATCCGTTGAAATCATCTCTAGTGTCCCAATTCCTTTATAGAATCAAAGTAGAGATGCATATCTATCCTGCCAGTGCAACTCCGACTCAATTGAAGCCGTATCATGTTTGCTAGAAAGATTTTCTTTCAAGTCAGCTCGCTTCTTAGATTTCGAAAGATGCGCGGCCAGAACGCCATGGACACATTGAAAGTTCGAACAGCCCGCTGGGTAATTAAAGTTCCCTGGCACGGGGGGAACAGCGGCCAGCATGCAGTTGTCCACAGGCAAACAGATTTGTTCCCGGGGCCTCCCCGTGTGCCAGTACTACCGGACTATTCAACCTAAATTTCCGGCACAGAATCAAATATATCGACAACCTGTTGTCCTTTTTCCCGGAAATTTGAAAATTCCTCCAATTTTCCTTTCCATTGGTCATTCCATTTCACCAGATGCTCAGCCCCAGTTTCTTACGTGATGTAAAAGTTACCCTTGCGTTTTCTGAATAAATTTGCAATTCTACTCATTTAGTTTGTGTAATGTGGCCGAACTATCCAGGAGCTTACGTCGTAGGAGCGGCATTTTTATTTCTGGGTAGTCCGCCGTTTCTGTAGAAGTTGAACGAGTTGAAATAATCGTGAGGCAGCATAAATGAAATAAAGATATATTTTCAGGTGACTTTTTCGTTATCATTGGGACGTGCAGAGACGACGACGACCACAACAAGAACGTCAGAAAACAATAGTTTTAATCAGCAAAACACTGGCTCTGCACGTGCGTTATAAATTTTTATACCTTTCTTTGTCGTCATCTACAAACAACGACGTGTAATCACCATTCAAGGTTTTATGAAAAACGTGAACACATGATGATTTAGTTTCCTCTCTCTTAAAGCCGCTTCTACGACGTTAGCTCCTGGATAGTTCGACCACATTACACAAACTAAATGAGTAGAAATTATCGCAAATTTATTCAGAAAACGCGAGTGTATTTTTTAAATCTCGTAAGAAACTGCGGCTGGGCCCAGTTGTTCAAAGCCCGCTAATTCTGGATTAACAACAACTTTAATTACAGTTTAATTACATAACAATAAGGATTTTTCAAAAAGGTTTTTTGTCCCTCAGTTTGACTTTTTTTAACCACTGGCTTAAATTAGAGTTAAAAAACAATTTTAACGAGCGAGCAGAAAACCTTCCGTTAATTTTTAATCGCGGATTAACGTTTATCGGCTTTCGAACAACCGGGGCCTGGGCATTTGGCGAAATGGTATGACCAATGGAACGGAAAATTCGAGGAATTTCCAAATTTCTGGGAAAAAGGACAACAGGTTGTCCATATATGTGATTCTGTACGGGAAATTTAGGTTGAATAGTCTGGTAGTAATTTTGATTGTCAATGGAAACAATGGTCTTTCGACGGTCTTGACAAAAAGGACACGAGGAGGCCCCGGGAACAAATTTGTTTGCCAGTGGACAACTGCATGCTGGCCGCTGTTCCCCCCGTGCCAGGAAACCTTTGTTACCCAGCGTGCTGTTCGAACGTTCAATGTGTTCTTGGCGTTCTGGCCGTGCATCTTTAGAAATCTCAGAAGCGAGCTGACTTGAAAGAAAATCTTTCTAGCAAACGTGATACAGCTTCAATTGAGTCGGAGTTGCACTGGCAGGATAGATATGCATCTCTACTTTGATTCTATAAAGGAATTGGGACACTAGGGATGATTTCAACGGATTTATTCCGTTTCGTGCTTCGGGCATGGCTGAAATACTGTTCGGCCTTTCGTTACACTTAGCAGTAGAAACCCGAATGACGCTAACTCACCGAAATCGCTTCGAATCGGCTTGAAAGGCCGGTAAATGACAAAGAATACAAGTAGAAACAGTGTAAGTTGATTTTATTGAGAAAACGATGTTGTTTTCTGCCATTTTACACAAATCTGTTGAATTCCCATACAAATCCTTATAATTCAACGTTTCTCTGGTATTGAGCTTGGGCTGCCTGTGATTTAACCCACTTGCCGACATCTTATTGTACTGACTGAATGGACGTATCGCTCAGAAAATACGCTCACTAGAAGGGGACAGTGTCAACTTTTCGTTTGCAATGTTTTGTCCGTGCAGGTCGAGCGAATAAAAGGCTAAAAAATCCGCTTTTATTCTGACATCATGATGCAACACATACACGCCATTGTGTTGAACAAGGAATGATTTAATTACCATAAATGGAAATACAAAAGGGATTGATTGACACGCCGCAACGAGTGACGTAATGACTCGCACATATTATAAGACATAGTGTGGTTCATCTATGTGACCTAAATGAATAGTTCGAACACCTGCAGTAAAATACACTGGCTCAATAACATTGATTTCTGAAAAATAGTGTATTGGAGAATGTAATATGAATTCTAAAATTTAGCGAAGCCTTAAAGCGTTAAGACCACAAAACTCTGCTAATTATTAAGTTTCTTTTGCTTTTGCGGGAACTTGAATAATGAGGTCATCACACCATGTACTTTGTTGTGACATATTTGTTCAATACTCAATCCAGGAATCTTAGTATTGCTTTCAATAAACCTCTGGGGATGCTCTTTTAGATATTGAACACCTAGAGCTCTAATATTCATGTGAAACTTTGGATAACGATATAACTGTTGTGAGACAGCTCGAAAAAGACAATCATCACCACTACCATTTAACCAACATCCAGTGCTCTTAATCCATGTCTACGTAATCTTGTTTTGCTTTTCCCATGGTTTGGATAACGTTTTTGGCTGGAATTATGGACGGTTCTCTGTCTCTAGAATGCAAGTGTCGATCGATTTTCGATTGTTTACAAAACTTTCTCACAGTCAGTCTGTACCCAGTTATTGATGGCTCATTTGAACTATGATCATTATCAACATCTGAATATATCCCAGTTAGCAGCAATAATTACTTGAAAAGTTTAGTGATGATTCACCACAGCTTTCATATGTTGACAGCTTTTCGATCAATAAAAGATTTACGTGCAGTAGTTTGACAAATACGTTGTCTGTGTAATATAGGGCTTTGATTTCTCCAAAAAGCTTTGTTTATCCTGCTAACGGACTCAATATTCCCACAACAGGAAAGAGGCTCATTTTTCCCTTAAAGAGCTGTTGTTTTCCCGGAAGGGCTTCATTAATACCGTAAAAAGGCTTTATTATTCTCCTAGGAGGCTCAACATTATGGGGCTCAATATTCCTCTGAAGAGGCTCAATTATCCTCTGAAATGGATTTAAGTCAGTTATTCTCATACGATGCTTATGTACGTTTAAATTACTGTATATGAGTATCGGCAAGTGTTGTTTATTTATATGCATCCTCCAATCAGGTTGAAATACCATAGAAATTAGCCGTAAATATCGATTTAAAAGGTCCAAAATACTCACGCAACCTTTCATCTGATCGGTTAGAAACAATGTATGAAAGCTGTGAGAAGTAAATATTGTAAAATGTAAAAAATCTCACCTCAAATTCCACAGATAACTAAAAAAGATCAAAGAGAAAACACTAGTCCATGAGGCAGCCGAGGTTTTCGTTTGTCATCGAGGACTATCGGCAAATCATCCGGTTGATAGGAAGTGTTTGCGAGAGACCGCAGGATGGATATTTGTGTGTGCTGATTGGTTACTTACTTTCGGAAGAAAAACTGAAAACATGAGCCAGCTCTACTCCAACATAAATCAGCGGTTGTTTTCTAGAGGTAAACATGCCGATTGCTTCTTCATCAGTTGATGTTAACCGTTTTATCGTGAAAAAAACACCCATGCCGTACAAATGGGGAAAAGTAGGCATTGCATAAATATTGTAACCTGATTAGTACGCTTCCTTGAGCGAAAGCTTTGGCGGCAGAGACTGTTTCTTCTTGAGAAATCATCGATCGACATTCAAACACCAAATAAGCATATCTCCGGTAAACATGGATGCAAGGTAAATTATATATTGACCACTCGTTTGCTTTTCTTTGAGTTGGACTGCGATAAATTTAAATTTTTCTCGTTTATTTCTGATGGTTTTGATCTGTCTACGAGATAGGTTGCTGCAACGCTTCATGTTGACGAGTCTCTCAAAATGGAGGCAAAACTTGAAGATCGTCGAAATTGGGCAAGTTCACGTGTATATAAAAATTCCATGAAGGACGAACCGCAAGGTTTATTTCTTTAGTGACAATTTTTATGTCTCGTATGTTACAGCTGCCTCGGTTTGGTTGAAAATCACTACCTCACGTTAAAAAAAAAAAATTTGAAGTTGAGCTATTTTCGATTGTGTGATCAATAGGTTCGTTAGTAGTGGTGTCATGAAAGTCTTGCTGTTGGATTGATTCAAACTCAATGTTCATTAAAGTCTCTTTGATAAATACACTGAAAGGTGTAATATAACTGACTGTGGTGTTTGTTTGTCATAGAGTTTGTAAGTTCTTGTTATATTGGTGTTTAAAGTGGTGCTAGATTTAAGCCTCGACATAAGCTCTCATGGTGAAGCAAAACTCCCTTGAAACTCGCAATATTTAAAGGATCTGATCAAGAGGATTGTAGTTTTGGAGTTAGTACAATGAAAGTCTCTCCACACACAAGAATTGAACGAAATTTATTTTTTAAGTCAGAATGGCCACAACGTTTAAACAGAGACTTGCTCAAAAGGCCTAAAATTTTCCTTTTTACTCGCGGAAGACACGAAACACGAAACATGCGCACGCCAATTATATTACCTCGTAATTCCGTCAGGTCATATCAGTTCACACTCTGTGCGGGTTAACGTTTTTCAATCGAGTGTATAAACCAAAACGTTAGTGCTGTTGCAGTATTTCATTTCGACAGGGCAAGTGATTTCTATGCAATGTTTTTGTAACAATATTTTCTTTTCTGCTTCATTCCTAAGAAGGTTTTTTTGTTGCTACGTTCAAGGTCAAGACATGGGAAATATAATAAAAAGGAAAACAATAAAAGCTTCATGTGAGAAATAAATTCTAAAAATAACATCGCGTCATAATCACTTCAAATATTGTCCAATTTATGAGTTTGATCTGTATAAGTGTAAAGGAACTGCGTTTGGAAAAGCCTGCTAATAATTTTATTTAGAAACTGATAGTATTTTGTCTCAAAACTATGGCTGGCAAGCAATAATATTTCCTACAAGTCGTACAGCTCAGTCGACTTGTGTTCAGCTCAGAGCATGGGAATGAAAGGAAGCAATATCGCATTGAAATAACACATTTTTATGAAGTTTAGAGCACGAGTTGTGACCTTTAATTGCTTCTATAGTGCTTTCACAGCATCATAAAAAAGCAAAATACTTATGCTGCAAACTTTGCTTGATAATATTGTAACATAATTACTTGATGGGCCTTAGTGTCATATATTTGTAGAGTCACTTTGAATAGCCAAAAAACATGTTTGTGTCGATGGAAACGTTAAAATAATGGTTCAGTTTTGTTAACAATTACTTCACTACTACTCAAAACTAGTATTTATTTGTTAAGCTGGGGATGACCAGGATGAAGATGGATTGGAACCGTAAGGAAACTCTGGCTACCTTATCAAATTTTTGAGCAGCTTTAATAATAATAACAGAAACATTTGTTAAGCGCATTCTCTATACAAATATTCAAATGGAGTTTAGATTAGTAAAAGGTATCTCAAAATGCTCGCATATAAATAAAATTTAAAAAGCTGCTTCAGTGACGCTTAATAGGACTATTTTTCTATACAAAAATGTTTCCAGTTTCGATGAAAAATGTCTGTAAATTTCGATGTATGGAAATTCATTTCGAGGTTTGAATCGAGCCAAACTCCTTGTTTTCCGACACATGTGATAGGGAATACTTCAACATTTCCAACTTGGATATGGCTTAGGCGAACTTTGGCAAGTTGTTGTCTTTTTCCAATCAGTACTGCCTCAGCTTTGACCCGGGTCATCCATGATACAATTGCGCGAATCCAATCTTCAATTGCAGAGACAGCAAACGCTTCGTAACGTTCATCATTGGGGTTGAACGAGATGTACAATTGGGTGTCGTTTCGAGGTAATTTCAAAGAGTTGACTGGTCTTGACCAAAAGGCAGGGATTTTTTCGTGACACTGCCTCTTCAACATAAGGAGATTTGCCCAAGCGGCGAGTTGTTTTTTACCCAGTCAGAGCTGGCGTCATGAGATCATGGCAACCTTAGTATGCTTTGATGTCCAACTTTCCATTTGTTGATCGAAGTCGTAATATGGTTACATGTACGGCTAAAAAGTTCGTCTTGAAATTTAGGAAGCAAAAGAGATCGCTACCTTATTACAGGAAGCTGTTAGCCATTGCTTTTTCATTTAACTTAAGACACGGAAATAAACGTATTTATAAATATAGATTTGGAGATGTTAAAAAAATTCAAACTTGTGATAAAGGTGGCTTTTGACTAAGGCCGTGACAAACTTAAATATTTTCTGTTTTAGTTTTCCAGAAAAAAATGTAGAATTTTTCCCTTGAATGGGTGCAGTTTGTGGTGGCGAAGAGTGTATTGCATATTTTTCGCCATTCACGATGGGAACAAAGAACAAAAAGCTTATTGACATCCACTGAAGAGAGAGACACTGTTGCTAATAGGAAGTTTTAATATTTTTTTTTCGAACTTGTGAAATAAGAACAGAATTCTTACAAATACATGGAAGTAAGTAAGGAAGTTAAAGTGTTGTTGTTGGGAGTTGTGGTCTTCTACCGTGCAATAAATCTTCATTCAAAATTAAATATCTCTCTTAAATTACAGTTCGTCGTCTTCTACGATTGTTTGCTTGGTGAACCCCTAACACTATAAAGTAATTTTATTTGAGAACCTCAAGGAGATTAAAACGAAGTAAAAACTTCCTTAAAGACAGCATCAAATGTTTGATTTTAAACCAATTTTACAATGAATAGTTCCTTGGATTTTAGAATGTTAGTTTCCACTGTTTTCCAAAGTTCAGTAGATAAAAACATTTTGTAATATGATGAAATTTGGTACGTGGTAAGTTTACTTTAAAGAAAGAAAACGAAAGTTCATACTTTCTCACAACAAAGGTGTTTCAATGGAACATGTTTCTACAGGAAGACAAACAGGTGGAAAGGATATTTACTTACCCTGTTTTTTTTGACACCTCGTAATTGATGGCTTGGTGAATGAATCTTCACAGAATAGTCAATAGGCCATAAAAAGAAAATCGTGTTAACGTCCTTAGTCAGTTTGCTCTCGATGTAAAGATGGGCACTTTGTTGGAAATGATCGTCTTGATCCAACTTTCAACGGGGTTTGGTAAGTGGTTATGATTAGATCAGACGAACAATTAAGTTACCTTTCTCAATCGGAAACATAAGTAAAATTGAAATGCTTTATTTTAAAATTTTCACATGTCAAACGTGATCAATGGATTTTTGATCGGTTAAATTTTGGCGGTATACCTGTAAACATTTTGGGCGCTTTAACAGTTTGCAGTTATGGTGCGAAGATAACTGGAAGTTATCCGTCAGTTAAACTTACACAAATTAGAGAAACAGCACTGTCAACTTACACGGTTTTCAGTTAAAGTGTTTATGAAAAACATTTTTTATCTGCTTAATGAAATTTTCATGTCGTTATTGTATGAAAATTGAAAAACATTTCCCTATATTAATTCTTTAAAAACGTAAAAACGTGAAATTTCGCTTCCGTTGGGATACGGTACCGCGCAAGATGGGAAGCCGGGGACAGTAGGGCCATGACGTCAACATAGGGTCGCTAGTTTCGCGGTCTCTTTATTTCTCAGTTGTTCTTTTTGTGCGCGAAGGGAGAGAACTGTGTGGACAAAATTATGACTAGGGATGTTGAATGCTCACAACGAAACAACTTGAGTTAATGTCCCTTTTCGACCCCAGTAAAACACCGCAATAAGCTGTACATTTTATTTTATTTATAAACTTGGCCAGGGGAGAACCTCTGACAGGAGAGAACTCACATAACGATAAGTTCCAATAACGAGACTCCTCCTACTGCTAGTCATAAAATAGCACAAAGACCAGACCAGCACACCGGGAACTCCATGCCCTACTCTTTTCGATTAGTGTGTGGGTTCTTTAACGTCGGTCCCACAGGGTTATGAACATTGAAGTGTTGTGAGACGGGGCTACGGTTTATCGTCCTTATCCGAGAAGACTAGAAAGTCTAACCATTTGCAGATGTCATTACAATCTATAACACATGCTGCTATTAGTTGTGGACCATCAGGGTGGGGCGAATCATTTCATTTGTTTTTCAATAACAGTGGAATAAACATTTTGGATATTCAACGTACAGTGAAATGTTTGGGAAAGAACATAACCAGTCATCCAACATTCAGTTTTTCGTCATTTTATCTAACGCATTTTTGATAAATTAAAAATTATTTACGGACAAGCAGAACAACATTAAAAGGAACGCAAGCAAGCAAGCAAGACCAATTTCGATTACGAAAGACATTTACCATTTTTTAAACGGGAATCGCAGGTTCTAATTGCCTGATTCACATTTCATGTAATATGTTTTTTGCACTTAGCCTGTTCAGAACGTCTGGTTCAGATCTTTTTCAATTATCTTTTTTATGAAATGCAGAATTTTCGTGAAAATTGTAAAAGATAAATGTCACTTTGCTGACGTTCCTGACAAGCTTGTAATAGTGGTTTGATAAATTAGTTTTTGCAGCGTTTTTAATTTACGTGTAAGCGTATATTGTTCATTTCAAGTAAAAAACATTGGTTGGATCCTTTCTTGAAGGAAAGTTATTGAAGCATCCAAATCCGGTGTTTCTTAGCGTCTAGCTTGAGGTTCTGAGAGTTTCTAATCAATTTTACGCCTATAAGTGCAATTGTTGTTTTTCTGTTCTTCAGAACTGAACTATCCCGGTTGGCTTTAATTTGAACATTAAAAACAATGAGAACCAATCATAAAGAGAGCCATAAACTGCTTGCCTTTCCGGTAATGTTTCGGATCATGTAATTTACAATTTGTGGATATTAATTTTCGTTTTCGTTGGAAATGCAAATCCGTTCAGATAAAAAATGGACAGGAATAAAATATACGTTTTATAAAAATGAATCAAGAACTTTTCATATCCCACTGTTGTTAAACGTTACATAGGTCAGTAGAGATTATAAACGTTTTACTCAATGATCGCGCCACAAAAAATTGTTTGAAAACGTTCAACTTGAAATTTAACTGAAATGTTCATATTTAATTTACGAGAATTCTAGAATTTGATTGCAGCTTAGCTGACTAAGGATCCATTTATACGCTGTTAGTCGTGCCGAGTGGAATTCACTGAAGCCCTATAGCTCAATTTAACTGAAATGTTCATATTTAATTTATGAAAATTCTAGAATTTGATTGGAGCTTTGAGAGCTACTTTTACAAGGAAAATTCACAGGTTACTGACTAAGGCTCAATTTATACGCTGTTGGTCGTGCCGAGGGGAATTCACTGAAGCCCTATAGCTCAGTGATGTTTAACGCTATTGAGGAAAGACCATGAAAGTTTTACTCAACGATCGCCGAACAAAAAAATTGTTTGAAAACAGTCAACTGGAAATTGAATTGAAATGTTCATATTTAATTTACAAAAATTCTAGAATTTGATTGGAGCTTAATTTGAGAGCTGCTAGTGCGTGGGAAATTGAAATCTAAAGTTTTTCTGATGCTGTGAAGAAGATACTAAATATTTTTACTGTATGTAGTATGTGGTTTATTTGTAACATTTCACCGAATTTTTCTGAAGACCTGAAGATGTTTTTAAGATTTCTACATTCTGTTTTATTTATCGGTGAAAATGCGATAAATTTATAATCGGATAAGGCCACGTTCAATTGCATATATCAAATTTATAATCCTTTAAGTGAGAGTAGCATAAATAAGGATCTTGACTTCTGAGGATGGTTTCAATTTTCCCTCAGTCAATGACTTTTTCAATGATAATAATAATAAACTTTATTTACCCATCTTAAAATAAATACACGATGCATTTACGTAGTCAGATTTAAGTTAAAAATATAAAATCAATCATCAACAAAGGAGCCTTGCGGCTTGCGCCATAACGTAGTTTGCGTGATTTTGAGTTCTAGACCTTAGTATTCCTACTGGGCCTGGTACCGATCTCAAGTTATAGCTGATTTGGGTGGTTTCTATCATTTCTAATTCTTTCAAAATCCACACTTACTGGCAAACTTAAAGTGTGTGCTTGATTGCACTTCCACTCCCATCATTATCAATTTATATATGGCATTTGCTGATCACTTATTTATTTAGTTGGATCCGATTTTGCGAACTGACGTTTATTATTTTCCTTTTGTTTTAGGATATGTTACAGAGGGTATGTACCCATTTTCAATTTATTCTCTTAATTGCTTACGTAAAAATTCTTGCTTGAAAGCATGGATTTCGGAATAAGCTTGAACGAACAAAAACAAAGAGAGACAAACAAAGTTCAATTTTCTACACATTCATGTTTAAAAGTATGGTGTATTTTTCAGGCTGTGACTCTCCCTTGGGAATGGAAAATGGAAAGATCCCCAACTCTCACATAACTGCTACCTCCCAGGTATTAAATAGGAAATTTAACTGGATTTCACTCGAACTCGGTAACAAAATAAGTCAAGGTCTAGTTTGAATTCCACCCATCCATCTCCCCATCTCTCCATCTCTCCTTCCTTGCTTCCTTCCTTCCTTGCTTCCTTGCTTCCTTGCTTCCTTGCTTGCTTGCTTTCTTCCTTCCTTCCTTCCTTCCTTCCTTCCTTCCTTCCTTCCTTCCTTCCTTCCTTCCTTCCTTCCTTGATTTCCTTGACTTATGGTTACAATCATCATTAATGTCCGTGTTTTGTTTTTGCTATTATAATAATTTAATTATTATTTGTACATCCTTCCATACAAAATTCTCCTGTTGACTTATCGACGTGTCTATAGTACAATGACGCATACGGAGTTACCAACGCCAGGCTCAATCATAAAGCTGGAGGCGGCAAATATGGAGCGTGGACTCCTCGGTACCCGGATGAAGGGCAGTGGATTCAGATAGATCTGGGAGAAATTGCAAAGATCACAAAGGTCGGAACTCAGGGTCGAAATATGGCATCCCGGTGGGTGACAGAGTACAAGATCTGTTACAGCTTAGATGGTGGCTTCTATCACTTTTTTAAGCAATCTGGTTATGATACTGAAAGGGTGAGTTTTGAAGACAAATTTTATTCGTTAGAAGGATTGGATATTTACCTGCTTTATTTTCTAACCTTTGACTGAGCAAGGTAGTTCAGTTTAACTTTTTAACACTTCATGTTGACGAGTCTCTCAAACTGGAGGCAGAACTTGAAGATCATCGAAATTAAGCAAGTTCATATAGCTGTTAAAATTCCATGAAGGACGAGCCACAAGGTTTCTTTCTTTAGTGACAATTTATATGGTTCATATGTTATAGCTGCCTTGGTTTTGTTGAAAATCACTACCTCGCATAAAAAAAATAATAATAAGATGAGCTTCTTTCGATTGTTTGATCGTTCCGCTAGATAGTGGTGTCATTAAAGCATAGTTAATAAAGGGCAAAGGTTATGAAGCCTGACAAACTTCTTTGTTATATCATTTTGTTTGTATTTTTAGCCTTGACCGTGGACAAATCACAATAGATTTTAAAACTGTTGGAGTAACTGACCAACAGCAACGTTCCTGACATATTCAACTGTAATGTGAACATTAAAACAAAGACGTGTACGGTCGCGGCCCTTCCAACATAAATTACAGCACTATTGTTGTCATGGCAAGGTTTCATAACTAGTCCCTCGATTAACTATTATTAAATTCTTGTAATTGGGTTGATTCAAACCCGATGTTCATAAGAGTCACTGATATATAAAAAGGGTGTAATATAGCTGACTGTGGTGTTTGTTAGTCATAGAGCTTGCAAGTTCTTGTTAAATTGAGCTCTAAAGTTGCTCTTAATTTAAGCCTCGACAAAAGCCCTCACGGTGATTGTCAGGGGTCAAGCAAAAATCTCCTGAAACTTGCAATACTTAAAGGATCCGATCAAACGGATTGTAATGTTGGGATAAATATATGAAAGTTTCTTAACACACAAGAAATGAGCGAAATATATTTTTCAAGTCTGAACGACCAGAACGTTTCAACGGACTCTACCTCTTAAATTTCCACATGTACGAAAAATTAAAAAAAGTTTTATTGTTCACAAAATGGCAAAAAGTTACCCAACCACACCCAATTAAAGAAATGTCAACGAAAACTTATCGAATATTGGAACTTCCTCGCGAGTGTTAGGTATAGGAACTATAAGTACGCGCCTCTCAAGGGACTGGACACGAGATGTGTCGTCAAGACGACAAGTGACGTAAGGAGAAGCCATGTGCGTGCTCGAGAAGCGAAAAAGACTCGCGTTGTGAAAATGAGTTGTGAAACCGTATTTTAATATCGTAAATACTCTTGGAAAACACCAAACAGTGTGGATTTTCTTGTGTAACATTCTGGGGGCCTGTCCGGGAGATTTTTCTCGAAGAAACTTGATGCAAATGTACCCGTTTTGACGATCGATTGCTCACTGTGTGCGAGGACTCGCGTTTGTCGCCGCCATTACGCATTCACTTTGGATTTCAATGGACAACGATTTATTAACAGGATTTAACTGGTTGTAGTTGAAGCGGACATTTGGTGTGGACAGTTTGGCAAAAGATAGTGGAGCCTGAATTTGAGGCCAGGGAAGGTAGGAACATTGTTTTATTGGACTTTGTGCATGTGGAAATCTGTTCGAGTTGTTTACAAGTAAAATCGAAATGGCGGAGGAACAACTGATTCTTCTGGATCGCAAAATTTTGTCGCTGGACCTGAGTGCGTTATGTGAATTTGCTCTTCATGCTAAAGTTGAAAAGTCGGCAGTAGAAGGCAAGGGGAAATTAAGTGTTATTCGGTCTATCAGACGAAATATTGAGGATTCATTCGAGAAGTTGTCTGGCGATGATCAAATTGAATTTGTTGAGGGGTTAATTGCACAGTTGGGTCCACCGCCACTCGAGGGGATAGAAGATCAATACAGCCAAGAAGAATTGGAAGGCAAGGGCGACCTGAAGAAACTCAAAAAAGAATTGGGTGATTTAGAGTCTAAGCAGCAATTAGTCGAGGAACAATTGGCCAAAATGCAGAAAGAAAAGTTTCCTGACTCAGTGAAAGACGAAGACACGATCAAGTTTCCTGCCAAGGGGGTTGAGCAAAGCATATTCCGCAGGGATTTCAAAATACAAGGAGTGGTGGGTGACCCTGGTCAGAAAGATAAACTGGGTTATCAAGCTCTAATATCCCAAATAGAATCAGGGCTTGCCAAGGGGTACTCAGACAAAGAAGTAGTTAGTGCCGTTGTTCGTGCTGTGCAGCCAGGCCTGCAACTAAGAAGCTACCTAGAGAACATGACTGACCTAACCCTACCCAGGCTGCGTAGAATTCTTCGCTTCCATTTTCATGAGAAAAATGCCACAGAACTTTACCAGCTTCTAACAAACATTGCCCAGCAACCCAATGAAGACCCTCAGTCATTTCTGATGAGAGCACTCACTATTAGGCAAAAGGTAATTAGTGCTTCAAAAGAGTCCGATAGTGGGGTTAAGTACGATGCCTCCTCGGTGCAAAGTTTGTTCCTGCATGCCTTGGAAACCGGTCTTGCTGACGAAACCATTCGTGCAAAGATAAGACCACTCACTCAGAACCCAAAAGTCGCAGATGAAGACCACATTGGAGCAATGAGCCTAGCTATATCTGCAGAAGCCGAGCGAAGTAATAAGTTCAGTTTTACCAGCAAGGGAAAGTTTGCAAAGGTTCTCACCGTTGAAGGTGCAGTGGAAGCAAACACGAAGAAGGAGTCGCAGAAGGACTCACAGGTCCTAGCAACACTAAAAGCTGTACAAGCGGAGCTGGCCACAGTGAAATCAGAAGTTAAAACTCTTCGTGACGTAGCAAATAACCAGAAGGCAGACACCATGGCACCTAGTCCTACTGGGAGGGGAGCGAGGGCTGGAGCAAGACCACCTGGTTGCCAAGAGTGTAGAATGAATAGGGAAGGTGACCGATGTCCACATTGCTATCTCTGTGGAGGCTTGAACCATATTGCCCGCTATTGTCAAACCAGGCTCAGAAGCTATCCGGGAAACGCATCCAGGCTACCCCCGCGGGACAGGGAGTAGCCTTGCCAGAGAAAGAGAAGTCCCACCAGTGTAGCGGTTGCCTGGAGTTTGATTGCCGTAAACAGTTGCTACAGTGTTCAGCCTGCCAGTCTGTTCGATATTGTTCTGAGCATTGTCAAAAGGTTCATTGGCCAAAACATAAAGTGTTATGCAAAGCAATCAAAGAGCTCTCTGAGAGAGAATCGTCTAAAGAGAAGGGGTTAGGAGATGCACAAGATAGAGATGTGTACAGTAGTCATATCACTCCCAGGCGACAGGAGCGCATAGTTAGGCTGGTTGAAAGGAAGTGTCTAGTGGATTGTTACCTGGAGGATAAGCCTACAGAAGTTTTATGGGACACAGGAGCCCAAGTATCAATTGTTTCAGAAGATTTCCTGCAGAGCCAACTACCAACAGTTCAAACAAGGGATATTAAACAATAACTTGGGACAGATGGGTCCATAAGTTTGCAAGCAGCAAATGGAACAGATATCCCTTACTGTGGGTGGGTAGAGATTGGTGTGAGGTTGACAAATGGAAACGAGACAGAGATAAGGGTTCCATTTTTGGTAACAAAGGAGAACATTGAGCAGCCCATCATTGGTTTTTATGTTATAGAGTTGATGGTCAGAAACACTGAAGATAATGAAGATGATGTGTTGCTGGAACGGATGTCGAGAAGCTTCAAAGTGAGTAAAAGTGGTGACCTGCAAGCATTGATAAGCCTAATTCGTACTACTAACTCTGGTGAACTCTGTCTAGTTAAATCCACAAAGAAGCCACACACTGTCCCTGCAGGAGAGACTGTTCACTTACCTTGTCGTGCTAATACTGGACCAATCCACTGTAAGACTCCTGTCATTTTTGAGCCAGACGAGTTGGCTACCTGGCCTTCGGGATTGGCAGTACATGAATCCCTTACCACCGTAAAGGAGGGCGATGCAACCATCTTCTCAGTCCCAGTGACCAACAACACAAACCATGACATCACTTTACCTGGAAGAGTTGTCCTGGGACGCCTTCATCTTGTTCGGTCAGTGACTCCTGTCGAAGTCCGGTTTAAGGATCCTGAGACACCAACCCCATGTGCTGAATCGCCTTGTAAGCAACATACACCTGCTGAGCAAATTGAGAGAAACTTGTCTTGGTTACCTGAAGTTGATTTGAGTGGATTATCAGCAGAACAAAAGGAGCAGGCGAAACAGTTGTTGGTCGAAGAAGTAGATGTATTTGCGACAAGTGATGATGACGTCGGCTGCATTTCCGAGTTGGAGATGGATATCAAGTTGACTAGTGACCAACCAGTACAGAAGAACTACATTTCCATACCTCGTCCACTCTATCCCGAAGTTAAAGGTTACATTGAGGACTTGCTTAACCGTGGTTTCATTCGGAAGTCCAGATCTCCATTCTCAAGTAGTGTTGTCTGTGTTCGTAAAAAACATGGTGGGATGAGGTTGTGTATAGATTACAGAGAATTGAATAAGAAAACAGTGCCAGATCGGCATCCCATCCCTCGGATCCAGGAAGCCTTAGATAGTCTCGGGGGCAAATCATGGTTCAGTGTTTTGGATCAGGGAAAAGCGTACCATCAGGGATTCATTGGAGAGAAAAGTCAACCATTGACTGCGTTTGTTACGCCTTGGGGATTATACGAATGGGTGCGTATACCATTCGGACTCATGAATGCTCCAGCAAATTTTCAAAGATTTATGGAGAACTGTCTTGGGCAGCTGCGTGATGAGATATGCATCCCTTACTTGGATGATGTAATTGTATTCTCGGGAACATTTCCTGAACATATTGAGCATCTGCGTAAAGTTCTTCGTCGGTTGAGGAGTTATGGTGTGAAGCTTAAGCCCAGAAAGTGTAACTTGTTCAAGCGGGAAGTGTCCTTCCTTGGAAGAGTGATTTCTCAAGACGGGTATCGGATAGATCCGAAAGCTACAAATGCAGTGACTGCAATGAAGGATTTAAAGCCGCAAACAGTTGGAGAAGTTAGAAGAATTATGGGCCTACTTGGAGTTTACCGCCGTCACATCAAAAACTTTGCACAAACAGCAAAACCCATTTATGATCTCCTCAATCATGACCTACCAAAGAAAAAGAATACTAACCCAATCAGACAGAACCCAAGGCTGCGCAGTGGACAGTTACCATCTTCATCACCAGTAGAGTGGGGACCCAGTCAACAGTCAGCTTTGGATGTCCTGATAGACAAAATAACTTCACCCCCTTTGCTGGCATATCCAGATTATGATGCACCTTTTATTGTACACACCGATGCGTCACAGGATGGCTTGGGGGCTGTCTTGTACCAAAAGCAGAATGGTACTACCCGAGTAATTGCATATGCATCCAGGACTCTGACCCCATGTGAACAAAATTACCACATGCATTCTGGCAAGCTGGAATTTTTAGCATTGAAATGGTCAGTGACAGAACAGTTCAGGGACTATCTCTACTACGCTCCTGAATTTGTAGTATACACGGACAACAACCCCTTAACTTATGTGTTAACATCTGCCAAGCTAAACGCCACAGGATTGAGATGGGTCGGAGAGCTTGCTGACTTTAACTTCGAAATACGGTACCGACCAGGCAAGTTGAATGTTGATGCAGATAGTCTTTCCCGATTACCCAGTGACTTCAAGACCTAGATGGACAGTTGTACTGAAAAGGTAACCCCTGAAAGCTTGCACGCCTCAATATCCGCAGCCCAAGTGTTATCAAGTGGTGCAATGTCTGGATTGCAGCACTGACTGATAAAGAAGAGGAGCTCCATGTTGACGCTCTGTCCCAAGCATCTGGTAACCAAGTAAGGGTGGTGGATTTAGTGAAAGCACAGAATGAAGACCGTTACATTGGGCGTGTCCTTAAATTGATCAAAGCAAAACACAAACCGACAGTTGCAGAGAAGCACTCAGAATCACCTTTGGTTCGTAAGTTACTGAATGAGTGGCATAAACTTCACGTGAACAGAAAGAGTGGAGTACTTTACCGTAACCAGCAGGTTGTTCTTCCACAGAAATTTCGTCGCACCGTTTATCGCGAACTCCATGAAGAGATGGGCCACCTTGGTGTTGAGAGGGTACTAGCTCTAGCCCGTGAGAGATTTTATTGGCCACACATGAGGAGAGACATTGAAAACTTTATCCATCACACGTGCCGCTGCCTGAAACAACGACGCCCAAATCTACCAACGAGAGAACCATTACAACCAATTCTAACAACCGCTCCTCTTCAGATGGTTTCTATCGACTTTGTGCATCTCGAGCGAAGCTCTGGGGGCCATGAATATATCCTAGTTGTTGTTGACCATTTCACCAAATATGCACAAGCGTACCCGACGAGAAATAAAACTGCTGTTACTGCTGCAGACAAGATCTTCAATGATTCCATTCCACGCTTTGGTTTCCCAGAGAAACTCCACCACGATATGGGGGGCGAATTTGAGAACCGGTTGTTCAAAAGGCTGGAGGAACTCTCTGGAGTAATGCATTCGAGAACGACTCCGTACCATCCACAGGGGAATGGTCTGGTGGAAAGAATGAACCGTACACCTCTCAACATGCTGCGTACCCTACCGGAAACCCACAAGTCTTGCTGGAAGGACCATATTAACAAACTCATTCACGCATATAACTACACTGTTCACGAGTCAACCGGTTATTCTCCATTTTTCCTGTTATTTGGTCGCAGCCCTCGTCTGGCAATCGATGTAATCTTTGACCTCAAGGTGGAGACAGGAGCCAAATCACATGCGGAGTATGTTACCAAATGGAAATCTGCCATGCAAGAAGCTTACTCACGCGCATCACAATCTGCCAGGAAGAATGCCATGAGGGGAAAAAAATTATGACAAACGAGTGCGATCATCAGCACTGCAAGTGGGAGACCGTGTCCTTGTACGCAACCTTACTCCTCGTGGTGGGCCTGGCAAGCTCCGCGCTTTTTGGGAAGACCAAATCCATATAGTTGTTGCAAGAAAAGGGGAGGGAAGCCCGGTGTACGACGTGAGACCAGAATCAAGCCAAGGACCCACCCGCACTCTACATCGAAACCTCTTACTCCCTTGTGATTATTTACCAGGCAAACCCTGGGAGGACCTCCCTCCTGTAAAGAAGACGAAAACAGCAGCACCCTATCATTGTGATGATGTCCAACCACTGGTACAAGAAGGGAACGAAAGTGACAGTGAAGATGAATTTCCAGACGTTTCATGCTTGAATCTTTCACCAGGACACGATGGAAATGACCGAACACAGATACAGCTAGAGTCTACAAGTAAAGACGAGCCAGAACCAGATTTCACGGATGTTCATTCTGGTGAGGTGTCAAGTGAAATGGGGCCGGAAGCTAACATTGCTGGTACTCCTGGCGAAGCACAGTCAACACGAGACTCTCAAGCAGTCGATGGAGAGAGGGACAAGCGAGAGGATGTTAGCAAATCAGACCGACCTCAACGTCTTAGACAGGCACCTAAACGGTTTACTTATGACAGTCCTGGTGAACCAACTTATGTGCGACAGGTTAAGGTTGATCCATATGTAGGAATACAGCAGGGTGGGATACCAACACTGCCAACGCCCTACATACCTGAATTCCCAGTGAACCAGTACTGTACGTTGCCATCAGCCTGTAACTATATTTCTCCACCAGAACCGCCCATGTTTTGGAACATGAATATGATGATGCCTTGTATGCCCTATCCAATGGTACCACAGTTGCCACAATGGGGAGCACCTTATCAGTCATTTCAGTGCAGATGAGCAGATAAACAGTTTTTGTCTATCACATTGTTAAAAAAAAAAAATCGAGTTTTCTTAGGTGTATTCAATTCTGACATTCATTCTGTGAATGCCGTAGGAACTGTCTGAAGATGGTCATTGTGCTACAGAATCTTGAACACTAGTTTGGACAGATGAACTGAGAGATGTTACGTGGTCTGTAAGGAGCTGGGCCTGATCAACCCACTCCAGGATTTAAGAAGCAAGGAATCCTAAACAAAAAAGGCCACTTTCGTAAAGTTTTGTTCTGTATTGCATGCCAAATGTTGTCAAATGTCACGGATGACATTTTTTTTCAAGTTAGGGGAGAGTGTTAGGTATAGGAACTATAAGTACGCGCCTCTCAAGGGACTGGACACGAGATGTGTCGTCAAGACGACAAGTGACGTAAGGAGAAGCCATGTGCGTGCTCGAGAAGCGAAAAAGACTCGCGTTGTGAAAATGAGTTGTGAAACCGTATTTTAATATCGTAAATACTCTTGGAAAACACCAAACAGTGTGGATTTTCTTGTGTAACACGAGAACGTACAGAAAATTCCCCTTTTCAAGTTTTAAAAGAAAGAAAGCTTTTCAGTTGTTCATTCGAACAAATACAACCTGCTAAGGACAACACTTTGAGACGCACTCACTCAGGAGAATGTGTTGCGAGTACAAAGGAAAACGTAACAAGAAAACTTATTAGTCTCTTGATAATTTGGCATTTGATCCACCATTTATGGCACCCGATAAGACAGGAACACTTCCCTTCGTGAACCCAAGAGAAACATCTTTGGAGGTACTATATAGCCGCTAAGTCTCATTGTCATAGCTTCAATATTCTCGGGTTATTGAAGGGGTGAGCGAGAAGAAGTAGACCAGAAAAAACACGGTTTAGATTAGGATAAACACATCAAAACATTTAAAATTTAGCCAATTTGAGACTTTTCCATGGAAAAATAAACTTAGAACAGATTTTAAACACGTATAGAAAGATTCAGATCTAGATCTGATGATGGACAACTATGATCGTTGCTTGTTTTGTTTGATAACCATAGGTATTTAACGGCAATAGCGACAGGGATTTTCTAGTCACCAACACATTTTCTCCGCCAATCGCCGCCCGCTTCATCCGCCTTCACCCAGTGAAGTGGTATGGAGGGATTGCAATCAGAATGGAATTGTATGGCTGCCGTTCTGGTATGACAAGTATGAAGGGGTGAATGGGTTAACAGAATCAGCGATTAATATATCAGGGCGAGATTGGAGGTGATCAAGACAAATGCTCGAAATAGATGAAACAGCCGCCAGTATAAAGGCAACCGAGGTGGTTGCCTTGGCAAAAATGTAGAAATGAACCCTATCTAGACCGGAGGAGAATTCCGCCCAGGGAGACTTCGAACATCTATAACGTTCCATATGTTTGAACAACAACAACAGCAACAACAACAACAACAAAAACAAAACAAAAACACCGCACATCGTGACTTTTTCACAAATGATCTAGCCACAATTTGGTGTTGTAGCCCAGTGCTCACTGAATTTGATATTTCCATGGCAACCAATTTCTGACAGACAAGTTTTGGAGAAAATAGAATGTGCCTGTTTTTTAAAAAGAAAACCCATCTTTCTAATGGTAAAGTTTATGTTTTAGCTCATTTTAGTGTTTTTATATTGATTTCGATTACTTTTGGGGGAATTTTGGTGGCTTTTAGCGAAGTTTTAGCGAAATCCTAATCTCGTACCCAGATCTTCGTACTCTTTGGGAGACAAGCAGCTGGGTACGAGAAAGGCTAAGGGAAATCCATTCAGAAATCTAAGATGGCGGATCCAGTAAGGCAACCATTTGGATATTATGACGTAATTCCCACCTGAAATGACGCAAAAACCTCCCTCTCGGTGAACTCAAAAGAAAAACTTTGTACGTACTACATGTATTTATTCGCCAAGTCTCATTGTCATAGCTTTTCAAACTATTCACGGGATTAAGGAAGGACGGGGAGAAAGGGCACAGTAAACCAGAAAAGGTACGGTCTATTTAAGGTCAAACTCACTGAAAACATTTGGAGTTTAGCTAATTTAAAACTTTTCCATGAAATAAGAAAATCTGAACAGATTTCAAACACGTGCAGATAGGTTTTGATGATTGACAGCTTTGATGGTTGCTTGTTTCAGTTGGAGTCAGTGGAAGAAATTTCCTCCGAATACCTGAACTACTCATTAAATTTGATCCAGATGTGTTATGGCGCGTTTGTGTCATATTGGAGGTTCTTAATTTCAGAAAAACTGTATTTGGAAAGGCAAGTAAAAATTAATTAGTTAAAAAAAATCGCATTGACTTGTTTTGGTTTTGGTTTTTCTTTTCTTGTCCACACTTGATCATCTTGATTTTTTGGACCGTACTCTTGTCACTGCCTGAAACTTTTGGTCTGGCTGCGGGACTGAACGGCTGGAGCTACAAGCTTCTTTGGCGATTAGTTAACGAGTACGACTCGGTTTCGTCCCTCGTTTTCATTCCTCTGCCCGCTACTGACTTTGCGTTTCCCACGACACACCGAGAGCCCTGAAGAGGCTGTCTCGTGAAATGATTGTCAATTATTGCATACTGACATGTATTTAGGTTCCATAAATCATTGTGTTGAATAGGTAAATGGAATGGATAAATGTGAAACACAGGGATATTACTTTACAGGATGCAATGTTGACCAGGGACCTGCCAAACTTCACTGCCATTTCTTCCAATGACGACTTTACAGCGGTTACCAATAACACGCGACCTACGGCATTCAAAAGAGTCGGATAAAGTTGCGTTTTGGTGGACGTCAATCAAAGAAAAGCCGTTGAAATTATTTTGAATTCTGACAAGATTCCAAGGTAACCCTGCAAAAAACTAAGAATTTTACCTCGCTAAGAGAAGGTAAACTTTATTCAAATTGATTCTCCATCCAGATCAAGCGCAAATAAAAGGTTTTAAAAATTTCGATTTTCACTGCACGTGATAATTTGCTCACTTGCACGCATCGCTAATTTAATTGTCAGGTGTGGTGATTTCAAATCTTTCATAAAAAAAATACGGCTTCGTCTAAACAATGCGCATTTTTTAGATAGTCTGTCTTGGAAATCAGCTTTCATAAAGTTTACCATCCGTCAGCGGATAAAACTGTTAATTTCTTCGTTCTGTTGCCTTGAAATGTTCTCAGAATTCAAATTAATTTCAACGGCTTTTCTTTGATTGACGTCCACCAAAACGCAACTTTATCGAAGTCTTTTGAAGGCGATAGGTCGCGTGTTATTGGTAACCGCTGTAAGCCTTCTGAAGATTATTTCGAAGATGAATCGAAGTTTTTCGAAGTGCCCGAGGCTGAAGATTTGTGGGCTCCCTGTATAAAGAATTGTTGTTGTTGTTATTATTATTATTATTATTATTATTATTATTATTATTATTATTAAGATTTTATTATTATTATTAAGATTTTGCTTATTATACCACATCGTTTACTCGTTGAAAGACCTACTCGTCCTTTCTTGAAATGGCAATTAAAGAGGCTGGGAACCGTTAAACTGATCAATCCAGAACAGAATCCAGAGGAACCTTTATTGATACTAATGCTACGTAAACATTTTTTTCAGGCTTTCCTACCCCACAACTCCCAGTTTGCGAGGCGGGCTTGGGACTACAGAGCTTTGCTGTTCCAGACTCAGCAGTGACTGCCTCAAGTACGTGGAGCGCCTCCTACAAACCCGGAGATGGAAGACTTCACTTTCAAAAAACGTCTAGTCCGTTGCGCTACGGTGCCTGGTCAACTTTAGGTGGTAAATATCTGAAGGGCAGTTGGTGGCAAGTAGACTTTGGAAGTTGGACTAAAGTGACGATAATCGCGACTCAAGGGAGGCAGGACAAATCACAGTGGGTGACGAAATACCGCGTGTCGTATTCGTACGATGGCCTGTTTTTCAAATACTACCAGGAAGCGGACTATCCTAAGGTATTTTCTTCCCGTTTACG
>NW_028145480.1:4652500-4655000 GCF_977016875.1 Pavona decussata | reverse complement strand
GCACTTTCTACGGTCAGCCTCGCCATCTCAACTTCTGTTTAGTTTTGCTTTACCTGCCAGGAATGTCTTTATAATATTCTTTATGCAGCGTACCTTGAAGCCCACAGGTAGAAGCATTACACTTGTTGGGGAACACAGACGCCATTATTTCTAACAGCTACTTTTGTGGGTTTGCGTGTTCGGCTATGTTGCACATAGCATTAATGATAATAATAATAATAATAATAATAATAATAATAATAATAATAATAATAATAATAATAATAATAATAAAAATAATAATAATAATAATAATAGCGGTGTAGCGGTGATGATGATGATCATGATGATGATATATACATTCTTATATAGCATATTTACACAGCTCAATGTGCCTTACAAATAATAACAACTAACTAAAGTAACTTATTTATGCGCCATGATATTTTTCAAACAAGTTAAATAGCATGGACATCTCCATTCACTAGTTTATCAGTAAAATACCCATTGAATACAATCTTGAAAATATGTATTAATTATATGTTTTAACGAGAAGTACACCTCTCTCCAAAAAAGTTCGAATGTTTTTTTTTTTATAAAGTTCTCTCATTAGTGTAGAGCATAGACAAGCCGTACATCATTGAAATGTAACTAGTATGTAGCGTCATTGGAATGTATTTGTTTTAAGTATTCAAAATCTGCAAAATGTAGGTACACTCTGTAGGTAGCGTACCACCCGTAGCCATAGCAAAACAAAAAGTACTGTAAGGTCAGCAATGTAATGGGTGACAGTGAATAAATGATTAAAAAAAACCTATCTAAGGTAAAAAAGCTTTCCAAAAAAGATAACTTTTCAGTTTGGTTTTAAAACAGCTCACAGTCTTCGCTTTCTTAATATCCTCTGGCAAGAAATTCCAAAATTTCGGTGCAGTAAACAAAAAAGCTCTGCCACCATAGTTCTTAGAGTTATAGGCTTATAGGATTACAGGCCTCAAAAAGTAGTCTGCAGACTAGCAAGGTAGGGTCTTTTAAGTTACGAGGAGAATCTTAATTAGATTACTTGGATTGCTTAATTACTTTTAAGCAAAAGAGGACTTTTTCCGTGTTTACATAGCCTCATCTAATCACGAGGGGGGTTGGGAGAATTGGCAACGATAACCAGCCGTACAAAGTTTGATTTGAAACATTTATAGTCTGTAGCATATAGTTTTGTGTTCGTTTATGTGTACATTTTTTGAATAAAGAATGTCTTTTAGATCATTTTATTGTAGTATTCAGATACGAAAATTACCTTAGCTTGAAAAACGTTCACCGCGTATTTTGTTGCGTATTTTCGTCGTCTTCGCTTGAGCTCCCTCGACGAGGTCGTCTAACTTGGCTAAAAGCCAGCGCTCGCGAAAAAAGGTGATAATCATTTCTTTTTTTAAGAACACTAAAATCTCTACTTCTAATGAAGCTTTGAAATGTAGACACTATTTCCAACAATTTAACGTCCATTTGCTGTAAGAGTGGAGGTTCCCTTTAAGATGTCCACCAGGGATCATACAATCAGGATCACCTCATTACTTTCCCGGTCGATCGGTCTGAATGACTCAAATTCATTTATAGTCTGTAAGGGAGGGGAGGGGATTATAAGCAACTGATTGAGTCATTTTCTTATGATCACAATCCTATCAAGATGACAAGAAATATTTATAACACTTAATTTGGGAACAGAAATCAAAACAACAGAAACAATGTGTTGAAAAGTCCTCCAGAAGCTAGCTACTATAAGGTATATAATTTCTCTGCGATTATAATCAACTTATCACAATGATATTCATCGTGATTACCAATTGTGAACGTACTTATTGGCTGGACAGAGCATTATATTGGTGGCTTGGAGTGCATTTGAGTGTGCTCCAGCGGTAATGGGTACTAGACTGGGTGTTGATTATCAAAGGGATCCTCCGATTAAAATCTTTGTATGCGATATCAATAATATTAACGATGATGATGATGATGGAATGGTGATGATAAAAATTAGATAAAATAGATCGCTTAATAGGCAATGGACTATTGTTAAGAAACAATACTTGCGATACAACGTAACCAATAGGAAGGCTTCGTTGGACCCTCTGAATCATAATAATGATAATGATGATGATGATGATGATGATGATGATGATGATGATGATACTTATCGTATGAAGCAATTAATGTCGTGTTGCAGAGCTACTAGCTTCAATTTGAGACAAATATACAATACAAATAACAAACGAAGAAGTCCCATCTATAAACGTTATTTGTTATTCACTTCCCTTCAGGTTTTACCGTTCCTAAGGTTCCAACTTGTAGGAAGCCACTGGGAATGGAAAGTGGCTACATACCAAATTCCGCGCTAACAGCTTCATCTGTGTGGGGTTCAGCCTACGGACCTGAGAATGCCAGGCTTCATTATAAAGGAGGGTCCGGTCGCTATGGAGGTTGGATTCCTTCAAAACAAAACCACGAACAGTGGCTACAGGTCGACTTTGCGACT
>NW_028145480.1:4640000-4647500 GCF_977016875.1 Pavona decussata | reverse complement strand
GTTCAAATAGCTTTTAGCCAGTACGAAAGCCAAAAGAAAAACATTACCATATCCGATAAATCTCATTGATTCGGTACTTCACCTTTTGAGGACGATGCTTTCATCAGCTATATGTTTTATCTGGTTTTCACACTCCATTACTTTTCAATTATTCACTATTCACTATTCATCTATTTGTGTTTAACCACATTTTTACTAGGTAGCTTTTTTAGTGGGTCTGCATTGAATGATGAATTCTCAGCTATCAGTTGAAATTTAAACCATTTCTCAGCGATTAGCTAAAATTGCAGTTAATTTTTATCCCTCACGTGTTTTTGCGGTTTTTTTTTTTGTCTTATCAACGGTGTCCCTCTCGTCAGCCGAACACTGTTGGGTACAATCTGAAGAATTCCGAAGAACTTTCGAGTTATTCCAATCTCTTTGGAGACATTACGAACATTGCGTTTTACCGTCTGACGACCTCACATCGTTTAGAAACAACTTGTGAGGAGCTCCAAGCCATCTTTATTAGCATCTTATTCTCTACGCCGTCACTGGCAAATGGTTGACAAGTAAAATTCACACTATACTCAGCCAAAGTTTCGACATTTTTCGTACCGTTTGTCAGCTATCAGAAAAAAATATGCTATTTTTCAGCTCACAGTTCTCAGTTATCTCTTAACCCCATTCACACGCTCTCTTTAATTTGGACAAGTTTAAGCAGCTCCTGTAAAATAAAAGGACGAAATGTTAAATTAAAATCAAGACTATGCGACTATTCAACAATTACAATACAACGATACATTCATACGCCACTTTGTAATCGTTTCAGCAACCCTTACCTTTATTTTGCAGTAAACGGTGGTTATTCAGCATGGGGACCTTACAGTGATTGTTCAAAGACTTGTGGAGCTGGAGTACAAACCAGAACCAGAACATGTACCAATCCCCCGCCCTCTAATGGAGGAGAAGACTGCAGTAGCCTGGGACCTGATTCTTCAAACAAAAAATGCAACAATGTCGAGTGCCCAAGTGAGTTGAACCCTGCTCGGTTCAGATTTTCGGAAAATATATTTTTAAAATTTAATGTCAAACCTTCATTCTATGACAAGGTATTGTGCTCATTTGGTAATGTCGCGCCTGAATGAAATTTGGAATGAAATTAAAAATGGCTTCCAAAAGCATACCCTAACGAATGCCCAACCGAACATTTAAACAAACAAACAAACAAACAAACAAACAAAAAAAACCGGAAATTTTTCAACAAACTAAAACAAAATTGCTTACACACCAACCAATAAAGACGAGGCAAACCTGTTCTTAAATTGAGTAAAAAAAATACATTTTAACCTCTTACTTGAGATTGCTATTTGCAAGAAAACAATTTAATTATATCGCTCAATGTTTTTAGTGAAATCGAAAAAAGTTGGTTTGCAGGCAACAATCACGGTCGGTATTGACGTGTTAAGGATCATTATTTATCGTGGATCAATGTAAGCACATTTTTGTTTTAAACAACAGAAGCTTGGAAGGCCGTCGGATGCTATCAAAACAGAGGAAGAGCCTTGGGTGACATTTTAAGGGGTGTTGCAGGTATTAGACAAGTGAGTGCTAAATTGAGTGCCTGCCAGGACGAAGCCAAACAACAAGGAGTCTCCGTGATAGGTCTGGATGATAGAAAATGCTTGAGTGGACCAGATGCGGAAAATACGTATGACATGTACGGAAATTCGGGGCAATGCAAGACCAGCAAGTCTGGAGATTCTATGGGCTTCTATGCGTCAGAATCAATCTTCGTCTATAAGAAAAACAACGGTAAATTTCCTTAGTGAAAATCATATAATATGAATAATCATATATTCATATAATCTTTACTAAGTTCCAACTTAGTACCAAGTAAGCAAAATTTCAATATGTAAACCGTAACTTGGTCGTGATTAACTCGCAAACAATCGTAAGGGAATAAATAGGAATTAGTGAACCTTCGCCTCCAAGTTCTCGCCTTCCTATCCAAGTTGGGGTTGTTTGCCGTGAAAACGTATAAACTTCAGAAACTGATGGTCACCGGCGGCTCTACGTTGAGTCAAGTCGTAAAATCTAAAACAAATCAACTGTTTTGGACAATCACAGTGTACATTAGTTTGTCTATAACTACTGTACCTTAGCTTGTGTAATTGGCTTTGAGTGTCATGTTATAATGAACTGATCGTCGCATACGATGTATGCAAAAGGCCGTAAAAAGTTTTATCGAAAGTGCAGTGTATTTATCGATCGATATGCAATACGAATCCTTGATGAGCTGGACAAGACCAAGCTTATTTTGATTATTCTGTGTTACTTTCAGGCGCTTGGGAAAAGATGGGTTGCTATAGTAACAAATCTCCTACCAACGCCTTGCCGGATTCATTTGACAGCAATGTGGGCAGTGTGTCTGGCCCCGATGCTATTTATGACTACTGTAAAGCGAAGGCCAAACAGCTTGGCTACAACTTGTTTGGAGCAGACGACAAGAATTGCTGGTCTGGCGATGACGCCGAGAATAATTACAACAAGTATGGTGTGTCAACGCAGTGTGTTTTTAGTAAGAAGGGTACAGGCCATGCTAACGGCCAGGACACGAACGGAGACGTGTTCGTTTACCGTTACGAGTGAGGTGAGTTCAAATAACACCCCTACACTCCTATACCTTCAATGGTGTGGTGAGGCTTGGTCAGCCTTTGGACGATATGTGCAGGCAATCGCTCCGGCCCTCCTGTACAATTCGTGATTGTAATGATTGGTACGTGTGATGTTTTGAACATTCGAGTGGCTATTGATCACGCATTGTACGAGAAGATGGTGATTTTTTATTGATAGTGCCCTCAACTGACATAACCGGCCTAGCTTTCTACGACGTTAAGATTGATGTTTGGCTCCTCCTGCGTGCTTCTGTCATGGTTGCTTGTTTTTTCTTTAACTTCTGAGGCACATCTTTACCGGAAACTGCAAAACGACTGTCGGCAATTTTTTTTGTTGATGTTCAAATTTTGTCGCGTTTGGTTATGCTCATGCGCCGTTGCCATGAAAACATAAGGGACGACAGCAACGTCAACGAAAACGTCACTTAAAAATATAAGTTGGCCTTTCTTGTTCTACTGGAGGTCGTGGAAAGATGGAACAGTTTCAGGGGTATTTTTGAGCAACTTGAAGTTCTTCGATATGACGCTTTTGACTGCATGTGGATGGAAAGTAATAGTGAATGGAATTCTCTCAATCTCTTTTTTGAAAATACGGACCGACACTGAGTGAGCACTGAAAACTTCACAGAAGTAATAGAAATAGACTTTAGAATTCCATTCACTATTACCTTTCATCCACATATTATAAATTCAGTCAAAATTATAACTGAAGACCGACTTCATCGCACTAAAATGACCCTGAAACTTGCCCAAACTTTCTACGACCTCTAGTAGAACAAGTAAGTCAACTTATATCTTTTCACAATCTCTACTCATTTCATTCAAACGCGATTATAAAAAAAAAATGGAAACTTTCTAGTTAGAATCGTACTCAAATCCGACAATCAACCTGGTAGTTTGTTTTAAATGCATGTGCGCACGATGCAAAACCTGCCCTTTCATAAACAAAGTCGACAAAATCTCGTGACCAAGCGATCTAAACCACTGATCGTCTTCACTACGTGCACCTCCGCTAATGCTGTCTATTGCATAAAATGTACTATATGCAAAAAGTTATACATTGAAGAGACAAGGAGGAGATTAGGCGATCGATTTCGCGAGCATCCCTTCGAGACGTTGAAAGAAATGACAACGATGCATCTTGACCAGTCGCTCGACACTTTAACCTGCCTAACAACTCTTACAAACACATGGCACTCGTGGTGGTTCTCTATATCATGGTAACACAGAAAGCCAGAAAAGCTTAAATTCATCTTCCAAAGCGCACTCTTAATTGGTCCCCACGGAATCAAGGAACGCTTTTCATTCGACTGGTTTATTCTTGTTTTCCATTTTACCATATTCCCGCCAATAGCGTAGCTCCACTGCTCACTATATAAACCACATACACCCCATAATTCCTTGATTCGTTCTGACAGTGGGCTAACACTCGAAATGTCAGCACTCGAATCTCTTTCGGTGGCCAACTTAAATTATCTTACCAATTCTGCTGATAAAAACAAACATATTAGGCAAGACAGTCATTTAGGCTATACGTCCCTCTTTGACCACGTCACTAACAAAAGGCATATTGATGAATGAGTCAACGAGTGGATAAAATAAAAATACGTGAATAAAAAGATGTGAATGAGGAAGTAGAAGGTTAATTTTACTGCCAGTTTGCTGTCGAGGTGGAATTAATACTGATTGTTGAGAATTTAAGCCAGTTTATTTTTGTTGTAAGGGCGAAATTGGGGAAATTAGAAATAGCACCCCGAGCTCTGCTTTTGAGGAAGTGCACTGGACGCTATAATAAAGCAGTTTTTTTTTCCATTTTCCAGGAACAGATTGCATGACTACCGACGAAACAGACACACGGCATCATGATGGGTTAATCATAGCTTAAACAGGTCTTAAGATACACGGGAAGAAAACAAAATGAAAGATAAGGAAACAAAACAAAAAAAGGCATATCAAAAACAGAAACAAGGAACACGACAAAGCGAACACTTCGGATAACTATGTATGCTGACTTAAGGGTTTAAGGAATAATTACTGAGTTTTAATAACGTTTGTGCACTAAGGGTAATCTGCAATAAAAGAGCATTAAAAAATTGGTATTACTGTTGTCATCTCTTTCAGTCTTGAACTTCTATCCGTTTAGCCGTATTAAGTTTATTAATCCTATCTAGACCGGGCTGTGACCGGGTGGCGGGGTGAATCACCCCGAGGCAAGTTCGCATCTGAAACAGTTGTAACACTGTGTCCGTGACTGAACACCCGTCGGCCATAAGCGTCAAGCAAATGCACTGAGATGGGCTCCTTTTGATTGATCGATTTATTTTTCTCCGTCACTTGTTTGGAAAACTAAAAGACTAAAAAAAACCTAAAGCCTAAAAGACTATAGCCCAAGCCGGAAAAGAAAAAAGGAAAAAAATGGAACAGACTTCACAGTCTTTGATGTATCAAACTTTGCATTGACTTTTTGGGTTGACAATAGGATAAATTTTCGCTCCTTTTATGGTCTTTTTTGTTGTTCTAATGTTCAGATTGTTGCCTCGCTTTGGATCGACACCATACTTATCAAAGACCTTTGTGGATCTTTTCTGTTCGTTTGTAAGCAAGATTGCTTGCAGTGTGTCCCAGAGGCATGACTAAATTATATCCGAGACAAAAACAATAACAAAAACAAACAACCAAAAGGACAAAAACACGTACACAAACCCCTCACGCCATAAAAGAAAGCGTGTTTGGGAGAGGCCCCAAGCAGGAATTTGATAAAGTTTGATACGGAGAAGTTCCACTGGAATGTTTACCGATATGGTGTCTCTCACAAACATAAAACAATGACAAAAGATATGATCCTTTTTAAGATATACTAGAGAATATGATCTCCTACGTTATTTATGTAGCAATTTTTATCTTTTTTCTTCTGCCGGAAATTTCTCCTCAGTTTTGGCTACAGTTTTGGAATATATACCTGGATTGGCTTTCATGCAATTTCGGTTGACTGTTTAACGACCCTTCAATTACTAAAATTTTTGCCACCCTTTCCATACTTCGAGAGTACAAAGGTCACCCGTTTCGGGCGAGGCCGGTTTCCCATACACAGTGACAATATTTCTGAAACCTATAACGTCAGATACACAGATATCATTTGACTTCCCTTCAGTCAACTCAGCTCAACTTTATTAAACTTTGTAGAACTTAAGTACAGTTTACAACCGGTTTACATTATCTTTGACATCATGTTTCAAAGATTTCCTCTAAATGAATTATGGATAATTTAGTATGAAGTACATAACCAGGAGCAACATTTTCTTCATTACCTACTGTTTGAAAGGCAATATTTGGACCCATTCGTGGCGTGCCTTTCCGTGGTGTCAGAAAATGTCTTGGATCAGGGCAGTAGTCGACCGTATCCAGGGAATCTGCTCCCTAATCTGCCTAAATTTGAACTTAAGTAACTAAAGAAAGATCATGTCTTGGAACAACTTCCCTTCACGTATTGCAAACTCGCTAATTCGCTGGTTCTCACATAACGCCTTAAAAAAGACGCACATAGCAGATAATAACACCAATGATTAGGAAGACGGCATCAACATTTGGGTTTCTGTCATATACATTGGCGACAAAACCTCGCAACTCTTTAGATCCTTCTAACGAAGGCTACGTAGATGTCTCACAAACTCCAACATTGAGATAAAAGTACGCGAGAAAACAACCAAACTGTGTATCTACATCAACGACAAAGACAAAGTACCACTCTTGAATAAATCACATGTTGTGTACAATTCAGTTGCCCTGGTTGTCAATCAACATATATCGAGAAAACAGATAGCACTCTCCTTCATCCGAACATATCAACATGCTATCTGTGACAAAGAAAGTGCATTATACAAAGATTTGCTCACTTGTGAACATATAATTTTCACTTATAATTTGTGGAATTAAATGCTGACAACCCTTTACCTGCTCTTCCTTGTAACAAAGAATACAGTATGTCACACAACTAGTCCGTAACAACACCACAGTATTAACTGCGACCACCCTTCTATACAAAGAGGCATCTTATATAAAACACCTAACACCTTCTCTCAACAATAGATTCAAATCCAGCAGACAACTTTGCCTTTTTCTTATAAGCCGGGATACTTTTTGTTTCGCTTTCTAATTGTTATTAACACACTATTTTAAAAGTCCCACCTTGTAAGCATGTTTTTAGCCTGAAAATGGTATAGTTCACACCGAATATATATATATTTTTCCTCGTTAGGTTTTGACATTTGTTGTCTAAAGATGTTTGTGACACTATGAACATACTCGGATTATCTTTGATTTTTTACAGTCTACTGTAACTACCAGAAGGTACTGGGTTTTGAAACTCAGTTATTCGTAGATAAATATTTATTACATTATGTACACACCCATTCAATAGTGTTGTCTCTACACTCGCTTTGCTGAATAAATACATATATTTACAGCTGGCGGATTTTTTTCTTTGTTTATCAGTATAAGACACGCTATGTTGATACCATAATTAGTCACAGCAGCTACTCACATAAACTGGTCCATTGCTTACAATTCTGTGAAACGTTGGTAACAGATCTTTCATAGATTTTTTTTTTTTTCTTGTTGTTGATTTTCGTCATTTATGTTTGTCTGTCTACTTATATCACTGGAAACCTTTTCATTTGAGTTAACTTGAGGCAAATGGTTGTTTTTGTTCATATGGTTTGCTAGCTCTATATTCTCTCATGTAAGCATTCCATTTTTTATATTTTGATCAGGTCTACTTTTCCTGTTTTTTTTTTTTCATATATGCATTACTTTTCTGCTTGTCTTCAACGGTTTTTTCCCCTAT
>NW_028145480.1:4512500-4630000 GCF_977016875.1 Pavona decussata | reverse complement strand
GACGTCATAAGAGAATATTTAGGAATGAAAGTATATTCAGTCATGCTTTGAGGTATAACACTTCTCGCAACTCGGATACTCAGTGATTTGCAGGAATTTGTGGCCGACGATCGACGTTGCTTGCGCAGTCTGTGAGAACGTATACACTGCGTGTACGCGGTAAATAAGGCTTTCCCCTCATTTGTTCTCTTCACAATTCTTCCCTGTCCGGTTTCTAGTGATTCGCTGTGGTAAAGAAAACAGTTCTGGGAAATTGGCCGGGAAAGTAACCACTGAAATTATAATCACTACACTCGAGAATCGCACTTCAAACCGGCGGTAACTGAGTGGTATAGGGCAAAATGGTTGGTCGATTTGAGTGCTCTTGACCTGCAAATCGTCGTTTGCAGATAGATCTACGGTCCCTTGGCGATCAAATAGTGTATTGAGCAAAGCGATCCGTTGAAGAAAATAATATCTGTGCGCGTGGTTAGCACAGTGATGTATTTAAGTTTACATTGAACCCAACTATATCATCGCCTTCACAGACGAATTCTCCGTCTACTTTCGGAGCTTTCAAATGGCGTCGCAGTCCGAGAAAGTTTATAGTTCCTTTTAGGCCTTAAAGTGCCACTACGACGAAAATTTTTACTTCTATTTTCGCCATTTTCGTGTTCCAATCCATTTAATGAGTTCGAAATTGCAAAAATAGCTATTAATTAGCTTTATACAAGCTTACTGATCCTGGGAATAAGTGGCCAAAAACCATCGAAAACCCGTCCGCCATTACTCCGACGGCAAAGTGACGCCCGTGGTCATTCTAAAATGCGGTTGCTTGTATGAGATCTTTGTGTGACGTCATACGCGCATCGAACATCGTGCGTTCCTTGCAACCTCAGTACTCGAAAGTCCTAAAGTAAGTGAATAGGCAAGATTATTGTAAGATTCGCCATCCAGTTTGGTGAAAAGCGATCTAAAGGACAATTTTATCGAATATCTTGGATTATAATTTCCTTGGCGGTGGATTTGGAGTCGTATGACTGCAAAGAATACGCTTCGAAGACACGCAAACAGCTCATTCAAGCCTGGGATTTACATGTAAGGCCGAAGAAGAAACGAATTCACTCCGGCATTTTTTACTCAGCAACTGTATTGGAGGTAGACATATGGTTATTTAATATTTTAGGTATGTTTTCTATTTGGGATTAGTAAACAGAACCTAATCACTATTCGCAGAAGCACTTGAGCAACAAATTATTGAATAGGATGGATAACTCCAGACCAATACATGTTAATGTTATGTTGGTGGCGTGTATGGTGTGCGCAAGTATCAATCAAAGCTGCATTATGAGTCAAGAAAAAAAGAACTATTAACCTCGTTTTTTATAGTTCAATAAAGCTTTGACAAAACTAAAATGATGTATAATTAACTTCAGTTGAAAAGTGGGTAGCTATAGCTGTAATCTACAGAATATTTGCAATATTACAGTACTACAGGGCTGTAATCTACCAGGTATTACCTGGTTAGATCCGTTCGTCATTCTACAACAACTTTAAAGCACTAAATAAAGTAATCATGAGGGGCCTAATATTTTAAAGCCACAGTCCAAGTAACATTCAACAATAAATTGTTGTAAAGCCCTCAAATGCAGCTGGAAAACTAAAGATTAATAAGAAAGTTTAGGAGGACAGCTAAGGAGGAAACCTTAGTAGGCTTGCATCATATCTCATCCATATTTGTTATTTTAACAATGTTTGTTCCTTGGTCAATGAGGATGTGTGAATCTGAGTGAAACAAGCAAACCAGCCTCTTATCTCATCTTAAACTGACACTATAATTGTACTCATTTTACATGTTGAGTGTGAAGAGCCAGCATAACACTATGCTGTAACAGTATTGTATTTTCCCACAAATCATACAATGTTCACAGACATAAAATTGAAATATTATAGTTATGAAAGAATGACCATCCTTTCCACAGATATACCTTAATTATTCTTGGAGATTCTACCAGAAATGAGATTTAATGTCTTTTTTCTTTGGTGTTTTAAATTAAGAGCCAATTATTACTTTAACCTAAGTTTTCACACAAACCACAGCTTATTTTTTGTTTTTGTTCAGCGACATAAACTTCATTTTAATTTTTTTACATGACCCCACAAACATTTTCATGCTTTATACTTATACTATGTGTTTGTTGTTTTTCTATTCTGTTTAGCTTTTTTCTTCTGTCCAATAGCCCTGGCTTTCTTATGTTGGATGTTGATATCTGTGGGTTTTTACTTTGTCCTTCAGAAAATAACCAGAACTAAGAACAGGGCCAGCATTAAATATCAAAGCCATTTTTTATGCTAATAATACCACATATTTTACTTTATGTCATTTTATTATTATTATTATTTTTTTTTTTGGGGGGGGGGGGGAGGGGGTTTGTTTTGTTTTTGTTGTTGCTCTTATGACATAACACTCAAATCTCCCTCACTATGAACAAGCCAACAAAATAATTGGCCATCAGTAAACAATTTCCATAATCCCTTCACTGTTTATATTAATGTGCTTGACCTATATCCAGGATATTTTTTTGAAGACTCTCCTATCAGCTATGTTGGCAGTTTCTAAGATCAAATTTAAAGTTATGCCGTTTGCTGTGGCCCTCTCTGATAACCATTACAACAATGAGAATACTCAGAGCACAAGAATGCATGCCATGATCCCACTAGCCAAAAACCTTCCCCGTATAAGATAAGTTTACCCTTGAAGTCAGAGGCCAGTCTTGCTGTCTACTCTCACCTTGCCTGCAGCATTGTGGTTCTTGATGACATGGGTATGACAGCAACTTTTAAAAAAACCCACACACACACACAGACTGCATTACCAGTACCTACTTGTCATATTGATATGATATCAATGCTAAATATTGCAAAAATCTGCTGGTAGTTCTCCTCCTCTCCCTTCCATTTGTAAATTTGCACATTATGTACAATGTAAACCTTAGTGTAAGATCCTGGCCCATTCTTCTGGACAAGGTATCTTCTGTAACTGTGAAAAATGCTTTCATGCTTCCCTAAACTAACCCTAATGATACAGATCCCAGTATTTTAAGGTTCAGGAAGTGTCATTGACAGATCTAAACTAAAAGTTAAGTGAGATTTACTATGGCATTATTTACCATGGGTAGTCCTATTTGCCATGGTGTGCTTTGGTGACCTTGTTGACGCCTTTGTACTGTCTCTGGTAATTATACCAAAACAGTGCAATACTTTTTTTTAGAAATTTATTATGTTGTACAAAAAAATTATGCTGTAAAATTGGCTGTCCATATAACAGGCTTTGCCAAGAAAACAAACAACCTAGTTCCCAGCGTCTCTCTTCTTCCCGGCGGGAAGAAGAGAGACGCTGGGAACTAGGTTGGAAAACAAAAGAAGGCACAAATACAAAATTAATAATTCAAACACAAAGATGAAATTTACCAAGCACTGGTAGTTTTCCACACTCTTTAGAATAGGGTATTGGACAAAATACTGTCTCATAGTTTTGTCAGTTTGGTTCATTTGTTCTCTTTAGTACAAACTAATACGGTTTAAATTGTAGATATTATCTTGACTTGTCCCACAAGATAACTTTCAGCATAATATTCACTGCAAGTCTGCACAAAGGTGCAGTCAAAGCATATTTACAAGTGATATTTAAAAAAATTGCTCAATAATAGTATTATAATTAGTTAATAACACAGACCAAATAGGATTGCTACAAGACCTTCTTGACTCACAGTAGTCAGTGATAGCTACATTAGAGAATTTTGCAAGTTGGAGTGTCAGCAGGTCCACATCAGCTGGAAAGTTGCCTGCAAATTTCTTCTGACCTGTACTTTCACATATCATGTGATTGTTTCAACATATAGATGTCACAATCAGTTTAATTACAATTGCTCATTTAATACAGATCAAAAATCTCGCCTTGCTGTGTATTCTACAGTCGGCATACAAGTCTTTCAGAAATGTGTTGGGTGCTTTGTACGAAGAGAGCATTCGAAAAACTCGAGGCAGTTGATTGTCAATATTTATTATACCACAAGCAATTATTATTATTATTATTTGAATAAAATGGAGTATCTATGCACTTTCATTTTACCAAAGCATGACACTTATAGGAAGTAGACGTAATGAACACTGGACAAACAAAGCATTACAATGAGCTATAAACAAAACATACACACCACCGCTCCGCGCCACTTGCTTTCATTGCACGCATTCACGAAAACAGTTCATTTCCGATTAGTTACCTTGGCCTAATCGCTTCACTTAGTCCCTCGCTTTACCCTGGAAAAGTAAGCATCGAGGCAGTAGCATTGCATGGCAGTCCTTGCGTTTGAGTTTCCCTCGAAGTCGTCGAGAGCATATGCCTTTACAGACTTTAGTACTTCGGTGCGATGTACAAAAAGACGATTTGTCTGAAGAAATTACCCCCTTTTGACGTATTTCAGAACCATAAATGTTCAAACAACCACCATTAGGTTTCTTTCGGTTGCCCACAATACGTGTGCGTTGTAAAGACGGCCCTTGAGCCACTAAAATAAAAAGAAGTGGCTTCTTTCAGCGAGATCGAACATTCGAAAGCAGGCCATGTTGTTGTGCGCGTATGACGTCATATTACTGTCGGTGCAACTAGATCCAGCTCTCTATGTAGTTCACGGCCTTTTGTCGTTCGAGTAATGGCGGCACAGCGAAGCTGAACTTCACGTTTAAAATAACTAGTCTTCCCGTTAGAATTTCGATGTAAAATTTGGCGTGGTTAGTATTTATCACTTCTACTTTCCAAAGCTGAAGAAAAAAAGGGATGCAAAATTTTGATCGTAGTGGCACTTTAAATTTGAATATTTCTCTCAGAAGAGGAAAAAACAAGAAACATGCGCATGCTTACATCACCTCATAATTTCGTGTTGTACAGTTCACACTTTGCACGGGAACAACGTATTTTTTGTTTCAATTAAAACCAAAACGTTAGTGCTGTTAAAATATTTCGTTTCGATAGGGCAAGTGACTTCTATCCAATGTTTTTGTAGCAATGTTTTCTTTCTGATGCATTCCAAAGAAGGTTTGTTTTGTTGCTACGACGTTCAGGAGCATGCAGTCATTCTTTTGGAAGTGGAGCGCCTAATAAGTACTGTTTTCTTACAATAATACGGAGGAAATGCCCAAGCTTTTGCAGAACACGCAGTTTGGGACAAAAGCGTCAAAGTAATTGTAATTCAAGCGATTTAAAGTCTGCTAGTCTGCTACTCGAAGTCTCGGTGTTTTTCGGTTTGAAGCTTCTGCTGTAGCTGTTAGGGATCCGTCTCAGTGTGGCGGAGTTATAACACAGGTGGAAGGCCAACAGATTATATAATTTGAAAAACATGACAAGTACCGTAATACCATGGCTTTTGTTAAATTCGGCGTGATGCTGCAACGAGCGAAAAGCGCATGGTCTTCAGTGTAAATAAGCCACGATTTTATAAATTTCGTCGGACTATTTCTAAACTCGACAAGTTGATTAATTATTTTGATAGTACCTTTCGATATCTGACTGCACTTGTAGTCAGTTTCGTCTGTTGCGATCTGTTTAAAATTTTGATGCAGCTTTTAAGATTCATTACTAAGTTAGTAAATTCCCGAAATTAATTTAGAAGTTGAATTTTAGAAAGCATATCCTGATCAGTTGTACCCTGCGAGCATTGAGGCCCTTCGATCTTTCTAGATAAGTCTAGGAAGATCGAAGGGCCTCTGCTCGCAGGGTACCATCAGTTGCCGAGGAGAGACATTAAATCAACTTCAAATCAATGTTCATTCTTGGATGGAAATTATTCCCGTTATAACTAAAAAATGACAAGAACCAAAGATCTCTCAGAACATTTATTTACAAAATTAAAATTTAAAAGCTCTTCTCGCAAGTTCACAAATAACGAGACGCCGTCCCTCTTTGTTTACCCCGAATTATGTTTCTGCTCGTCGTCCATCTCAACACACGTGCGAAATTGGAATTGGAACATAAAGTAAGAGCATTCAGCTTCCTGTATGAATTAATCTTTAATTTAGGATTGGTTGTTGTTTTTCCGCTCGTAAAAGCTAAAAGTTGATAAGGAGGCTTTTGCCTAAACGCTAACAGAATTTGACGCACAATCGCTTCCACTGTGCACAGCTGACGATCGTCGAAAATCAACTGATATGGTTCGCTACGGCATGACTAGTCATTTATTTGATTTATGGTTTGATAGGAACCACGACGACTTACTTTTCTGCTCTGCTTGAGCTATCGAAAGATTCGAAACATCTCAGATATTTATTTAGCGAATAATGCTGCTGAATGCGAACATTTTGAAGCGTTTTGTAACCAAAACACAACACTCTCGGGAACAATGTCAAGTAGAGTGACGTCATTATGTGATAAATTAGGTCCCAGTCCCGCGACATTTTTTTAAAGGAAAAGGCGGGCATTTTTTCCCTCGAAAAAAATAGTTTTCAAAAATTTTAGACAAGTTTTATTCTTAACATCGGTTTACACACGCATCAAACTCCTAAAAACCGAGAATTTTTTGGTGTCATACAGACTTTAAAGGGGCACTTTCACCTATTTTTATTGTCACTTTGAATAGCTAAAAACATATTTCAGTATCGATGGAAACGTTAAAATGACCGTTTAGTTTTGTGGACAATTACTACACAGCACGTTTACACCAAAACTAGCATTAATTGCCTTTTTTCCCTTGAAGGGGTGCAGTTTGCGTTGGCGAAGAGTGTCACTATGATAAATTTTTCTTTTGTTATAATTTATTTTTTGCCATTACGATGGGAACAAAGAACAAAAAACTCAGTGACACCCACTGAAGTGAGAGACATTGTTGCTAATAGAAAGTTCAAATAATTTTTTCTCGAACTTGTGAAAAAAGAATAGAATTCTTACAAATACATGGAAGTAACCAGGGAATTTGAAAGTGTTGAAGCACTGCAGCATTGAGAAAGTCCCTTACCGGTTGTATAAATGTAGGGAAACTCTGTTGTCGCGAATTGCGGGCTGCTAGGATGCAAATAAATTTCCATTGAAAATAAAACCTCTTTGTTAACTTACAGTTCGTCGTCTTCTACGATGGTTTGCTTAATGGATGCTAACAATATGGAAGTAATTTTATTTGGGAGGCTCAAGGTGGAATAACTAAAAACGAAGTACAAAATTAGAGACAGCGTCGACAAAGAGAAATGTTCGGTTCTTGCAATCAAAACTAAAATATAACGGAAAAGTATTCAGTAAATTTCCTCAAGAAAGCTATGCGAAGAAGCCATTATAAGATGCGTGTCTATAATTTAATTCATAATGGCTTTGATATTAAACCAATTTGTCATCAATCAGTAGTTCCTTGGATTTTAGATATTATTTTCCACCGTTTTCCAAAGTTCGGTAGATAAAAACATTTTATGATGAAATTTGGCATGTGATAAGTTTACTTTGTGAAAAGAAAATGACGAACGAAAGAAATGTTACTCCAAGTTCATATTTTCTTATCAAAAGGGATTCCATCAATGGGATTTTGACAGGAAGACAAACAAATGGGTAGGGGTATTTACCTCCCCTGATGTTTTTGACAACTTAGAATTAATGGCTTGGTCAATGAATCTTCACAGAATAAAACATTTAAACCAGAAATTGTCATAAGGCATAAAAAGACAGTCGTGATAACGTGCTAAGTCAGTTTGCTGTCGGTGTAAAGATGGCTACTTTGTTGCAAATTATCGTCTTGATCCAACTTTCAACATGGTTTGGTAAGTAGTTATGATTAGATCAGAAGAAAAGTTCGATTGTCAATCGGAAACATAAGTAAAATCTAGCTGCAATTTTTTTTTATTTCGAGCATGGTGGATTTTTTAACGGTTAAATTTTGGCGGTTCCAAGTTAACATTATTGGCGCTTTAACAGTTTACAGTTATGATGCAATGATGACTGTAAGTTATCCGTACAATTAATCTTATAAAATATTAGGGAAACAACACCGTCAACTTGCACAGTTTTCATGTTTAGGCCTAGTTCATACGTCTAATATAATTCGGACGAATTTGATTCGAATTAAGGTTACCCTATACCTTCAGAGGTGTCTCACGTCCAAGCGATGTAGCGGGCCCAGTTTAAACTGTAGATACCTAAACCCCTATATCAAATTAAAACTTATAGACCTGGCTATCAAACTATACCAAGAAGTTTGAAATAAAATGAATTGTCGAATTTTTCACGACCAATAAATGCGAGCGTCCGAATCACCTTTTTAAAGCTACAAGTCAAAGCGTACTTTGTTTTTCGCTAATTTAATTTGCTCCTGAGTTTCCGGACCCACAGCGCTAAAAAAATGGTGTCTGCGTTTTGCCATATTCAATCACAACGAAAAGTTATAGAACATTTTCGAAATAGGATAAAAAAAATGTGGAGTGATCTTACAAAAATCGCTCTCGGGGAAAAAATATTTCGAAAGAAAAAATTCGCACACGTTTTTGTTTGTTTATATGTTAAACTAGCTACTGTCCAAATTTGAAGGCAAACGAACAAATTCCCTTTGAGTTTTAGCTCTTTAAAGTGGCTCCTTCAAGCGGAAAAATTGATTCGAGAAAACAGCGCTAAAACTTCGACAATTTATTTTATTTCAAAATTCTTGGTTTAGTTTGATAGCCAGCTCTATAAGCTTTAATTTGATACAAGGGTGTAGGTATCTACAGTTTAAAGCGGAAGCGCTACATCGCTTGGACGCGAGACATCTCTGAAGATATACGGTAACTTAACCGTGGTCTGTAAGACTCGGGCAATTTGCGAAAACTTTGAAAATATAAGTGAAAATTAATCCTTTAATTCTACGAGGACTCATTGCAATTACGTGTTTATAATAAAGAAGGCAAAATTTTCTTAAAACTATCGATGCACTTCGTAAAACGGTCAGCCCGGGCCCGGAGTAAAAACACTTACCCGTAACCAAAACATACAAACAATTGACCCGTTTCTTAGCGTGCAAAACAGACAAAACGAGAAAAGTTGATTGTTATATATACATGTAATTTGGAGAGAATAAAAGTTTAATTCATGAGCAAACTAATAATAATTAACCCAAAATTTCAAGCATCAATAATTTGGATTCACCTGCACTGGGAAGCTTTTTACTGCTTGAAAATCACACAATTACAGATCAATAAAAATAGCAAACCGTGGGTTCAAAGAAGGAACTTGCAGAGTTCTTTCTTCCACTGAATTTTTCCGGCTCCTTCCTCCAATCAAAAGGGCATTGTCATTATTGTGCGGTTAGCGCCTTTAAGGTTTATCTCAGATTGTTTGGCAGATATTCAGGGTTGTGTTTCATAACAGGAATTAAGAGTGATTGTCAGTAAAAATCAAAGAAATCGTGGCCACGGTCAAAAAAATCGATTTCGCTCATACTCTACAGCGCGTATAAGAGAACAGTGCAATATTTGCTTTTCGTGGGAACACTTAAGCCCCGTCTACACGAGCAATTTTTATATGGCAATTTTTATGTGGCAATTTTTATTTGCCCCTGTAGATGATGAGAAATGACCAATTTTTATGTGACAACTGCATTTGCTAAAAAGCTGGTGTGTTAGTTTTTATGTGGCAGATAAAAATTGCCACATAAAAAAATCGTCCGTGTAGACGAGATGCCACTTAAAAATGTGACAATTTTTTCAACGTCATCTGTAGAACCCAGTCCCTAACATTTGCGCATCCAGCATGGCGCCATCTTGCTTTTTGTCTTTCCATGGACATCTCCGCTGTGCGAAATTATTACTGACGCAAATTAACAACAAATATTTGTCGAGCCATCTACACGGGCAGATAAAAATTGCCACATACAGTTGCCACATAAAAATTGCTCGTGTAGACGGGGCTTTACTTCCGATTGGATATCGCAGGGTTGACAAAGCTTCTGATCCTTAATAAAATTAATTTTAATTGTTCCAGGTTGTATTGCTATTCAGATATTTTCTATTTCTTCAGCAAGTTAACCGGGGAATCTGGTACATCGTTAAGTAAGATGTTTTAGAATATGACTTATTTTAAATCAACGGATGTAAGTATCTGTTTGATAGCCAAGTCGCTCGTGTGTGTGACACAGACTAGGAAGTGAGTGAGGTTTAATTTCATCTCGTGGTAATTTTGGTGTTTGTTAATTTGTTTTACCTGTGAATACAGTAGTTAACATCAATATATTTTTTAAAACGTTAAAAGAGTTTAAAACCCTCCTTTTTATAGAAACTTTTTCCGAGGAGTTAATTTATTCTATTGTGCCTTTTTATGTAGAGTTGTAGATTTCAAAGGCGATTAATTGTAATTTTATTAAACTTTGATCGGTGTTCGTGCAAAAGTACTGCTAGATCCTAAACCGCAAACCTAATAATCAGTAACTGAACTGTCTTTCGTTAAAGTATCAGAGTATTTGAGCCACTACCGGTCAGCTTTTTTCCTCGCTATGGTTTGGATTATTTTAGACCTTTGCGTAATGGAGAAAAGTGTGTCTACTTAATCCGAGCTCAGTTCGCTCACAAACGAGCAGAGATGAAAGTAATTGCTATGTTTTGACTGACGAAAAATCAATGTATTCAATTATACCTAGGACAGATTCGCAGCTTTGTAAACGTCAGTGTAGCGAGAAGCTCAAAAGTGTAAAACTTCAAGCTCTCGCGAGATGAAATCCGAGCTTCTTAGAGTCCAGAATTGAAGTCTCCTGGTTGTCTTTAAATATTAAAAAAAATAAAAATAATAAAAATAAGAACCAATCATAAAGAGAGCCATAAACTTTCCCTTAGTAATGTTTCGGATCATGTTAATTTACAATTTGTGCATATTTTTATAATATTTTAAAAAATATTATTCCTCGTCAAACTTTAGTCCTGGAGGTAAAGCACACCCCCTAGTTATTAACGCAAATTAAATATGATAATGAGGAAATGGTAGTCACTTTCAAACATGTTGTCGTTAAGCCGGAAGACGATCTCTCGTTTGCAACTGATCGTTACAGTGAAGTTACTCCCCGTTATAATCTACGAGTGCACTATTACGCACCTCCGTAGTCTACGAAAAGTCATATGTAACAGTGAGATTATTTCAGGGTGATAATTTTCGTTATTGCCACTTATTGTCTTAAGAAAAATGGTTTAAACCCAGTTTTAGTTTCTAGGGCATCTAAAAGTCTCATGCAGTGAAGCAAACATGTTTGTTTTTTGTTTTTCAAGCATTGAAGTTTTGTCGTAGAAATTTGTGACAGAAATAAATTTTTCCGTAGTTTAAAACTTTTTCACTGTTAGTTTGCCGACCGCCCTTTAGTTCTTTTGTCATTATGACAGGATAAAGTTCTCATGCAGTGAAACAAACGTTTTTGTTCGTTTGTTTTTTCTTCAAACATTTACATTTTGTCGAAGAAATTCGTCACAGAAAGAAATTTTGTCGTCGTTTAAAACTATTTCACTGTTAATCTTCAGTTCTTTTCACATTATGACAGCATAGGTTTCGAGCATTTCACGTATTTTAATGTCGTTTTGTCCTGGGACTTAAGTTTTTTTCAGTTCAGACTAGAAATGTTAAAAGAGCGGTTAGAATTGATGACCAAACATGTAGATAATGATTATTATCGGACATTTGAGTGACTTATTTTTGGTAGGACAATGATTTTAGTCGCAAAAACGGGAGCATTATTCTGGGACATTTTTGTGGGGAAACAGCCTCAGAATGTGCAAAGTATACCGCCGTTGACAGAAGGCATTTAATACAAAGAACAAACGTTGTACAAACCGCTTCGTGCGTCGTTCTCAATTTAATTATAAAATAATTTTAAAAGAAAAGACAGTTTATCTTTTGGAATTTGATTTCGTAATGAGCAAAACGGCCTTATATTTCTAATCTAAAAGTTTTTCAAACTAGGAAAAAATTCATTGTTCTGCCATTAAATAACAGCTACAACTAGTTTTTAAACAAAAATAATATTAGCTGTTAAACACTGAGGCGTTCTACAAACAAACTGCTTCACTAATCAAATGAGGCTAATTAAAAAGCTTCTAATTTAATTACTGCAACGAACGTTTAGTGGCCGCTAGCACCAAGCCGTACGTCATGTTGGGCCACATTCTGCAATGGGATTGGTTACTGTTTTTCTAAGTTAACAAGCTGCGGTGCCATAAAGCGAATACATATCATGACCTTGCATGCCTTGATGAATCCACTTACGGTGTCATTGGAGAATTCAAAATGATGGCGTTGGAAAAAATACTCCTCCTGTTAGTTGGAGTTGGTAAGTCAGATACGGCTACTTTAATTTCACTTAGCAAACTGACCAAGCGGCTTAGCTATTGTAAGTTTTAAACTACCCCGTAAAATTCTCCTACTGCATGAAATGACGCAAATTTTGGAGGGGAAATGGTAAGCGTTTATTAGCAGTTAAAGGCTCAATGGCTGAGACAGAAGACCAGAAGTCTGAGAAAATTAGCCGTTCACTTGACGTACAGTATAATTCTCAGGTGCGGATGGAAAGCGTCTTCACTTCTTCACTAAAGATCCATTTTGCTCAGTCAGTTTGCTTTCAATAGGCTACAGTTTATGGAAGAACTTTTAACAACCAACGCAAATTTTCAAAATAGTCCAATGCATATGCAGAATAATCGCACCAAATGTTTACATAAACTAAAAGAACCAGTTTTTAAAATCAAAGACTTGGTTTATGAAAGAATATCAGAAATCTCTCAGTTATCTGTCGAATTTACTTTTTCGTTATGTGCATTATGATTCAATCAATTGCATTCTCAAAGATGAGGAGAAAGAAAGACAAATATTATCGCCAGAAATATTTTTTGGTTTGATTTAACCAAGGGGTGAAAATATCGCCACAATCGAATTTTGAAATCCGTCAAACCTTAGTTTGTACTTTTACGTTGGCCTACTAGTTTTCAACGTAAAACAGAGAGCGCCGGCCTGACAAAAAGTCCAATATCTTAATTGACGATGGGGGTCCCTGGTTTTCATATTTTCTGTTCTCTCTTATTGTTACTCTTGTCACATCAACTTTCAACAAAACTAGTTGCTTCAGCCGCTGTTTATCATTAGTGGCGTTTTTGGCAACTTTTTGTGGATGTTTATGCACCAAAAAAAGACAAGGGCTCTATCCAATTCTTCAAGAAACTGTATGTTCTACTTCGAACAGAAGACCTGGAATGCGAGGATAACATAATCTTAGGGGGCGATTTTAACAGTCCTTTAAATCTCAGTCTCGACAAGCGTGGTGGTATAATGATACCGAGAAAAGCAGTTATTGAGAGTATTGAATCGATGTTTGCAAGAGGAACTGGATTTAGTTGATATTTGGCAAGTTAAAAATCCGGATACTTGAAGTTACACTTGGAGCCACAATTCACTTGCAATTTTTTGTCGCCTAGATTACCGGTTAATTTCCAACAACCTCTGTGATTACATTCAATCTACGAGCATAGTTCCAGCTCCTAAAACTGGTCACGCAGCAATTGATTTGTGTGTTAGTGATATAGGAACGAGGTGAAGGGTTCGGGCATGTGGAAATTGAAAGTATTTACTTCAAAAACAAAAAATTACCAATTTGAAACAAGAAGGCGAGGAACTGTCGGATAGACGCAGTTTAAGGGATTGGATCAAGTACAGTATTAGATTGCACGCTATTACGTACTCCAAAATAAAAAGAGCCAAACAAAGAAGTGACAACGAAAAGTCACTTCATAATGAGTATGAAAAAGCTACAAAACTATATGAAAATAATCCAAGCTCGGGTTGATGAGATAAAAGGAAAATGGGAAATGCTGTTCAAGAAAAAAAAAATGGAAGGAATTATCATACGAGCCAGAGTTCGGTGGCATGAACACGGCGAAAAGAGTTCGAAATATTTCTTTAACCTTGAGAAGAGAAACCACGTTAAAAAAACGTAGAAAATTTCTAAATAGTGGCTCTTTGAACACAGGCCCGTTTTGTATTCTCTCCAAACAAAAACTATTTTATAACAATCTATACAAAACACAAACAAAAGATAACGCTAAAAATGGAACAGAGAGCGGCCTGACAAAAAGTCCAAAATCTGAATTTTTGATGAGAGACTTGGTTTTCATATTCTCTATTCTTTCTCATTGTTACTGTTGTCACATCAACTTTCAATAAAACTAGTTGCTTCAGCGGCTGCTATAGTATTCTATATTGCAGTTCCTCAAAAACGTTTTCTTTTTTGGAGCTAGGGTTTTAAGAATAAGAGGGAATAACTGGCAAAAATATATCTTTTAATAAGGTAAGCTTGGAACATACACGAACGTACAAATTATAGAGAAATTCCAGGGATAGTTTTCTTTTGGTTGCCAGTTTATAATTAGTGGCGTTTTTGCCAACTTTTATTCTGATAATAATCTCGGCTTTAAGCGAAGAATACATGTACTTGGTTTTAGGGAAGTATTGTTAGGGATTTATGGAGGCAATCTGGTAAGATTCGAAATACGGAAGTGTTGTATTCGAAATAACACGAATTAAAAGAAAACTAACCAAACAATATAAAAGCTGCTCTACTCTAATACTTACACTAAAAGCTTTTTAGTAATGCAACTGTAAAATTAAATATCATTTACTCTGAGCAAAAAATTTCGCGGCTATAAAAGATAATGTTATACTATTTTATCTGTTTTTGTAATTGAATTTGTTTCTTGCCTTATTTATTTATTATTTTTCTTTCCATATTTTTCAGGTTTCGTTGCTGGAGGTAAGAATGACAGTGTAACTGTTGAGGCTTAAGGCGCAATTCCTCGCATTGTAGTGGTGTTGAATCCATTTCAAGAAACAGCTTAGAAACGGATCTTTCTCGGCTTGACTTTTAGTCCAGTCACCCTAAATTGCAATGTGTCTGTGTGGTCACTTTGATTTCCACAAAATTTATATTAGACGTCCATTCTTTTAGAGGGGAATTGCCGTGATCCCGTAAGGCGCATTCATGTTTGAAAGTTGCATTCATAGTTTGAAACTTTTATTACATGTTATGTTAAATTTCTCTGTCCTATTGGTGAATCATGTTCGAACGTCCATCAGTTAACCACCTTTGTTGATACATTTCCTTCAAGAACAAATCACTCGCATTAAAGTGCTTCAACTTGACAAAAAATCCTTTATGGTTCTCCTCCTCCTTTTTTCGAATAAACAATTCTTTTAAAGGAAAAATATACGAGTTAACTTTATCGAACTTACCTGGAAATGTCAGTTATTGTAAGTTAGAAGCTTCAGTTAATTGTGTCGTCTTCATCGCTGTTGTATTCCTGCCTTTTCTTTATTACTGTAATTTTGAATTATATGGTATGATTTTATTCTAACATGATATTTTTCAGACTGTGACGAACCAATGGGCATGGAAAATGGAAAAATTCCAAATTCTGCTTTAAAATCCACTACTCAGGTACTTGTGGCCGGCTTCTCACTGTTATTTTTAAGTATCAGCATGAGAGGATCCTATTTTGGTATCAGTTGCAAACTGGTTGTTTAAAATGTTTCAAGACTAACCTGAAATATGGCACTTTCTATTGACCATCTCAAGGTTGACTATGATTCAAAACAGTTTGTTTTACTTTCAAGTTAAATAATATTGGGCGAACCTGGGGGTAATTTGTGATTTGACACTAGGGTAGAAAAACATACTGCAGAAAATCTTGTTTGTATGTTTTTAAAAGATTCAGTTGAAAGTTTTACTGGACTGATGTATTATACTCTCTTATATCTTAATCGTTTATCTAAATTATTTCTGATTAGGTTCAGATTGTTACCTTTGTTATCCCACATGTTGTATATATTATTATCTTTTCTCTTTTCTTTTGTGCCACCAATCAGAGCCTTGCCTTGGTTGACTTGACCGTAATAAGTGAAAATTATCATTGGAGACCTTTGGGGTTAATTTGTCAATAACATCATGACATCCTTCTGCAAGTGGAATAGCATACCATCCCATCTGTTCCCGGTGTTCGCGCAACCGGAAACTGATTAGTGGAGTTCCCCTCAAATGATTAACCCACTCCCTATGCTGTCGACAGACCCAAACATTCTATTTGTTCTTGTTGTTGTTTTTTCCAGTATAGCGCTAGCTATGCACCAGGATACGGACGACTCAACCATCAGACCACATATATCGCCAAGAGTAACGACAAGGGACAGTGGGTCCAGGTGGATTTTGGCAAAGTGGCAAAAGTGACGAAAATCGGAACTCAGGGTAGACATAACGCTGGGCAATGGCTAACCAAATACAGCGTCTCTTACAGCATCGACTGTGGATACTTTCAGTTTCAGTTGCACAAACCATACACTGTTCCTCGGGTATGTACCGCATAATTCAGTGATTTTAGTTGGACAAGCTAACTTTCTTTTACCGTGAGGGCAGATAGGTTCAACTGAGGAAGAGCACAGGAGAGCGAGGTGCTAGATATGGGTTGAAATTTCGTGCCTGTTGCTTGAAGTATCTGCATTTATTTTCGCTTGATGATGTGGGTGGCACGAGGAAGCAGTAAATTAAAACCACCCTCCTTCACGTAAAGACAGATAACGCAGTTACCTGTAGAATAGAGTGTTTCCAACTCAAATAACTCAAAAAGATTTCAGACTAATGCCACAATGAAACGTTTATACTGCGTAATACATTAAGTGAAAGCAGAGGACAATTTACCGTAAATTATTCATCTTTTGGTAAATTTATGCCAGTTGGGTCTTATAACACGGCGATATGTTTTGTTATTCTAGGAATATTACGCTAATCGAGACTACCAGAGCGTCGTTGTGAACAACTTGGATGAACCAATCTTAGCCCGATGCATACGAATTCACCCGATTGCATGGAACAGTCACATTTCATTTAGATTTGAGTTGTATGGCTGCTATTCAGGTAATGTTGATGAAAAGATATTAAAGAAGCACATTTACTTTTTTACAATCAAACCTAACAAAAAATACAAAGAACTAAGTAGATGAACTAACAGACTAACAGTAAAACGGATAGCTGCTTAGGGCAACGAATGGTCTTTGGAAGCATTTGCGAGCATGGGAGTAGAGCGACCTTTTACTTTTCCAGGTAACAGCATTCGTCAACGTTGTCTTGTGTGCAACGGTAACCAAAACGTTTCGACGGACTCTTGCCGAGTATTTTCAATGTGGGCTTAATATTTAAGAGTAGTGTTTAGTTGATGGAACAGCATCTTAAAACGAGGATCCACCAATCACTACCAGTCGCAGAAAAACAACGTACCAGTGAACTGGTTAGGAACAGGTCCTAAAAAATCAAAGTGCTGCTGGTGGTCACCCAGCAATAGTAAGTTTCATACCGATAGAGAGTTGTAATTCAATAATGTACCTTCATGCACAGAAACTGGAAGTTCACACTTTCACCAACAAGCACCAAGCAGCATGACCGAGTGGTTAACTTGAAAATAGCGAGCTGGGGTTCTTAACAATGTCATGTTGTATTTGAAATATTTGTTTCTCAACAGTTTGTTAGTTTCATCATAGCTGAAAATCCCCTCTAGGGGAGAGGATGATGATGATAACAATGACAGTGATGAAGACAGAGACGACGACAATAACCACAAAGACGATGGTGATGATGATAGTCATTGTCATGATCCTGATCATGATAACAAAGGCATTTGACTCCTAAGGAGGATTTTCCAGTATTTTCCTGTAAAACGTCTTTCCCTATCCTTTATTTTTAACTTGTCCTTGTTTCTATTTTTTTCTTTGCAGGGTTTTCCCCTCCTAATCCTCCAACCTGTATGGCGGGACTAGGATTAGAAAATGGGAAGATCCCAGATTCCGCAATAAAGGCATCCAGCTTTGCTAACTCAAACTACAGAGCTGACCAAGGCCGGCTGCAAGCCCAGTATGAAAGTGGGGGCTATGGGAGTTGGCTTGCTGGTACAAGTAACAACCAACAATGGTTCCAAGTGGATTTTGGAGGCTGGACCAAGGTGGCAAGAGTAGCTATCCAAGGGCGGCTGAATGCAGGTCATTGGGTTACAAAGTTCAAACTTGCTTACAGTTACGACGGAGTGTTTTTCAAGGACTACATCGAAGAAGGAGAAAAAGCAAAGGTAGAAATATTGTTTTTGAGACAAACGTTCAAACTAACCAATCTTAATTTTTTTGATGGAGTTGTTTAGAAGGATCTTAAAACATCAAGCAGAGGCAACAATAACAATGACAAAGTTTTTTATGCAAAAAGAGTGAATACAATACAACGGGCACATGCGTAATTCTATTTGAGATGAGTAAGTGCTCAATGCAGGTGTCACTAGGGCGATGTTCAGTTGAGTGTCGTGAATCAAAAACCAAAGTAATTAATATGATCAATCACAATAGACGTAAACGGTACAGCAAACCAATCAGGACTCGAAGCAAGTGCGTGCAACGGCCAACAAACGCGGAATAATGGGTACGAGCAAGCCCTGACTGGTTTCGGTTAACACCAACAACATTACAAAAGTTTAGCTAAAACTTTGAACTACACAGGCATAACTGACATTAATGACAAAAAGCCACGCGCTTTCGACACTTAATTCGATCCATGCAAACATAAAAACCGAAAGTTGTAAGTTTCACGTACATATTATACAACAGTATACCTCCAAACAAAGTTTTTAGATGTCTTGACTTATTTTTCAACCAGGAATTCGATGGTAACAAAGATCAATTTAAGGTTGTAAGCCATTTGCTCAAGTATCCAATCGTCACCCGATTTATCCGAATTGTTCCAATTGCCTGGAATGGAGCTATAGGATTGAGAGCCGACTTCTATGGCTGTAAATCAGGTGAGTGGACAATAGTTTAGGCACACATTTTCTCATTGATCCAACATTAAATTTAACCTTCTATCGGAAAACCACAATTTCGAGCCACAAGTACTGTCTCCTTGCCATTTATCTCGGCAAATTTCAGCCAAACATTGGGGGGCAAGTGTTAGGAATTCTAGTATTAAGGTTAAAAGTGTATAGAAGGCAAAATTGGCATTCATTCGTTCACTTGCCTAACTCCTGTAAAACGAGTAAATCATGAAATCATTCTCTTTTTGCAACTGCTCTTGTTTTCTGCGTCAACAGGCTTTGATGTTCCAACAATAGAATGCGCATCTCCTCTGGGAATGGAAAATGATAAAATACCAAATTCAGCCATAACGGCATCGTCCCGGTATAACCAGTACTGGGGACCGGAGCGTGGAAGGCTTAACCAGAAACCGGAAGGTAAGTCTGTTTCACATGGTAACCAGACGGAGTACAATGAAAATGCATGATGCACCAATATACCATTAGGACTACACATAACCCAGAAACCCAAATATTTGTTGGTTTGCCAAACGATTGGCTAATAAAATCTAAGAAGGAGATTGCTCTTGTTGCCATTTAATAAAAAAAAGTAATATACCGTCCACGTGGGGTCTATTGACCGATTGGTCATTCATTCAGTCGGTCCGGCATTCTTAGACTGTGCAACCCATGAGTTAGACAGCGAGTTAGTCCGTCAACCAGTCACCAGTCACCAAGTTATAATTACTGAGCGATCATGAGCAAGTCAGGCAGACAGTCAGACAGTCTCATTCAGTCAGTTGGCCAGTCCGTCGCCGAGAGAATTAGTCCATCAGACAGTCATTCAGTCACTGAGTCAGACAACAAATCAATCATTCAATCAGTCGTTCAGTAGCCTCGCACTAATAATCTATTCAGGCGAAAAGTTACAAATTGTGAGAGGTACCAAATAAGGACTTCCTCCTTAATTGGGGCTTGCATAACTTTATTACAGGAAGTCTCAATGGAGGATGGATATCTCAATACCAGGACGCTAACCAGTTTCTGCAGATTGACTTAGGAAAGGTTACCAAGATTACCAGGATCGCTATCCAAGGGCGATATGATGCAGGATGGTGGACAAAGACCTTTACATTGTCTTACAGTAATGACGGGGCTACATTCATAAAATACAAAAATGGCGAGGTATAGAAAATCCTTACGAAAACCCTAAATGAGAATCCCCTAAAAGATGATCTGACCCAAGACAATTAAAGTCGGTTTCTTCCAAGAAAATGATATCAAACTTTCCCTCAACAAACACAAAAACAAAACATACATTGGATTTCTTTCAAAGAAACATGATAATGTCTTTCACCTGTAGTTTACAATTGTGCTGAATTTCGGGCATACGGCGTAGATCTTGTTTTCTGGTTTTACATGCTTTAGTTTTTTCGCTTGAAAATGATGTCATGGCGACATCGAAACGTTGTGCAAAACTCTTATCGCTAATTTTTATTCCTAAATACATGCAAAAAAGGGTGAAAGGAGTACTATAAATAAGTTAGAGATCATTGGAACCTTAAGTTTTTGGTATTTTCTGCAACTTCTTAGCAGAAATGTCTTAAAATATACTTGCTGAAAGGGTTTCGAATATTTTCAAGGTTCTGCAAGGCAACACAGACTACATTAATACAGAGGGTCGCATCTTGTCTCCACCAATCACTGCTCGATATATCAAAGTCAATGTCAAAACGTATAATGGATATCCGTCAATGAGAGTGGAGTTGTATGGTTGCACTGATGGTAAGTGGAATTTTGTTATCTGAACAACTTTCGTTTTTTCGTTTTTAGAAGCTGTAGCAGCAGCTAACGCTAGACGTTCTTAAGGATGGTGCCCCCTTTTGTTACTAGGCATTCGTTTACGCATCTCGTGATGGTCCGAGAAACTCGGCTTTTTTAAGGACGGTGGCCACTAATAGGAAAGAATTTTTGCACGGATTATGACTATGTAGGAAAGGCAGGTCTAAGCGAAGGCTGTTGAAATCGAAATAAGAAAACTGGGTTAAGCCACGCGTCTTTTCTGAGGTAACTGGGCTTCATTTCGAAATGAAATACCCTACATTGTCTTATATATTGAAACGTTTAAGAATCATTGTTGCATGATTAGTTCTGAAAAATGCGTGGTTACTCCCATTTTCGTTTTGGATTCCAATTGTCCTTGGTAAGATCTGCTTTTCCAAGACATTCAGAAACCTCGCAAAGATACCTTAGTATTTATTTCGCCTTCCGTCTTTAATTGAGTTTTAACAATAGGCCGCCGTATGAGAGTAGTGAGCACGATATAAGGAGGTTTCCCTCAATAGCATAAGGCATTAGTTCCAAAGGAAGTGTCAAGCGAATTTTGATCTTTTTGGTTAAAATGAGACAATAATACATTAGCTTAGCTGCAAATTAGTTCTTGGACACGTACCGAGAGTAGCATTAAGCTAAGCTACCATGAACCTGGTGTAGGTTAAAATAGCGGGGAAAAAAGTCATCCTTTTTATCTGTTGCGTACGTTTTTTGCATTTTCAAGGTTTTTCCACTTCTAAGCCACCGCAATGTATGGACGCACTTGGAATGCAATCCGGAAACATACCAGATTCGGCCATCACGGCTTCAAGTTCTGCTAATGCGAACAGTTATGCTCCATATGTTGGTAGACTCCATTTCCTTTCCTCTGGCAGTGGTAAATACGGAAGTTGGGCAGCAGGAGCTAACAATCTATACCAGTGGTTACAAGTTGATTTTGGAAGCTGGACACAAATCTTGGCCGTTTTGACTCAGGGAAGGCAAGATTCTAATCAATGGGTGAAAAGCTACAGTCTATCATACAGCTACGATGGTGTGTTTTTCAAAACCTTTGCAAACGAACACGGGTCAAAACAGGTAATATTTTCGATCTATAGTTAAAAGTCTGAAAATATACATCGGCAGCGGTATAACTGGCACTTGGTTAAACCAGTAATTTATATCTATAACTTGCAATCTTCTCTGAGTTTTAGTACACAGTATTTTCGTTTTTTCTTCAAAAGTAACATTACTTATGAGTACGAGGTCGTTATTTCAGCGTGTTACAATTTTAATCGCTTTGCAATTGTAGTGGTGACTAAGAACGATTCGAAATAATATTGCAAAATTTGATTCTTCAATGAAAAAAAAAAATCGTTTTATAGCTCAATGCAGTCAAGAACAGCAGGCCCGTAGCAAGGTTAAAGCAACTGAGGGGGCTTAGCAAAATGGTGAAAACTACCCCCCCCCCCCCCCGTCACTCAAAAACAGACTGATTTGGGCGTTTAAGCCGCCGTTACACGTTAAAACTTTTAGCTGAAACCTGTGTGCAACGGCGCTGCGAAACATGTTTCAGCAGGTGTTGCACCATGTAACATGGTCGGTTTCGTGAAATCCGTTGCGAGACAAGTTTCATGTAAAGTAGAACCGCTTTCTACTTCTGCAAAGGCTCGTAACGGTCGCAATGGTGAAAAAACAAGAAAGTCACCGTGAACACTACTTCGTGAAACTGGTCTCGTTCGCCGTTGCACACAAGTTTCAGCTAAAAGTTTCAACGTGTAACGGCGGCTTAAGATGCAACGAGAACATAAAAAAGTAGATTTAGCAAGTAAAACAATAACTTTGCACTTGAATCACACTCTTACGTGCAAGGTTTTGCCTTTTCTTTAACGTGGACTACTACGTGAAGTTTCCTAATTTCACGTTTGAAGGAGGACGTAGACAAACGACGACAAATTTTTCTTTCTCTTTATAAATTTGGAATTGGGCAGTAAGAATCCGACTGCAGAAGAATTTTTTTTTCTCTGGTCTTGAGGACATATTTGTGTGGCTTTTTTGTGTGAGAGCGCGGGAACACTAAATTGTTATAAACTAAGGACATTTGTATTGCTTAAAATGAGCGGATGTCTTAAGGAAACAAGTAGTTTATTTCGATAGCTTTCACGGCTTCAGATTGGTTGATTTCAATCCATTTTGATTCTTATTTCCGATTTACGAGCCGGATGGGAGTGCCTGTTAGCGAAGGAAACTGACAGGTAGTAAACAGACTATTAAAGGTTGTGAAAAGGCATTTGTAGCGTCAGAATTCAACATTAATTTGTATTAATTATATATTTTTTGGCACATTGCTTTTTAACTTCCAAAAATTCTGAGGGGGCTTAAGCCCCCCCTGCCCCTCCCCCCGCTACGGGCCTGGAACACACTTATTAAATATATCACCGTTTGGTTCCAAAGTGTCTCAGATGCAAGCCTCTAGGTATGCGAAACGTTTCTTTATGCTAAAGGGGAACAGTATGATGTACAATAGCAGATACGCAGCTAATGTCAACACTTAATCACTTCAAAAAAACTTGACAGGCAATGACGTAGATGAAGGATATTTTAAAAACGGAAATTTCGGGCCAAATATGTGGCAAAGCGGCCTAATTGTATTCCGCTTTACACTTATGTCTAGGTTTTCCTTGCCAACTCTGACCGATACACAGTAGTGAAGAATGTACCGTATAAACCAATAATAACACGCTACATCCGGATTCATCCAGAGTCTTGGTATGGGCACATCTCCATGAGAACGGAGTTTTATGGTTGTAGGAAAGGTAAGTTGATGTTCAAAACGTATACTATAGCATACGTTTACATAAATATGACAAACGATAGTCGAAGATTGCTCTATGACTACTACTGGTAATAAATCAATTCTTCAAAGCTTTGAAAACCGACCAAGGATCGCCAACGCTGTCTAACAGCATTTGCTTTTTGATTTTAAGCCTTGGATGACAGTTTGTTAAGAGAGCAAGTTAAAAATGAATGCTTAAACGTGTTCCCTCTACGTTATTTACCACAGGGTTTGAAATTCCAAAAGTAGTGTGTGCTTCACCGTTGGGAATGGAAAATGGCAAGATACCAGATTCTGCTATCGTAGCATCTTCCCGATATAATCAATACTGGGGACCAGAGCGTGGAAGGCTTAACGAGCAAAAGGATGGTTAGTAAAACCTTAAGAATATTAATATCTGTACTCTATCATAACTATCTAAACCAATAATAACAGCAGCAACAACAACAAACAATTATAAAAACAACACTAGAAGCACCAACTAAAGTTGTGAAGATTGTAACCAACAACTAAAGACACAGCTTTTAAATTTCCTCTGATAATTGAAGTCAATATATGTTTTTCTTTCAGGAAGTTTTAATGGAGGATGGATTTCTCAATATCAGGACGCTTATCAGTTTCTGCAAATTGACTTGGGTCAGGTAACCAAGGTAACCAGAATCGCTCATCAGGGAAGAGCTGATGCAGGCTGGTGGACAACGAGCTTCACACTGTCTTACAGTAATGACGGGGCAAATTTCACACAATACAAGAATGGCGAGGTAAACATATGAGTAGATATATAGATATAGTGGTTTCTACGTTACCATATGAAGAATTCAAAAGGATCAATATCAAACTTGCATATAAGCCAATTTAAAGTAGGTTTGCTTTCGTCCAATTCCAGTCATGACAATAAGACCTAAAATTTTGGAAAAGATTAAACAAATAACAAGAGACAAAATTACTTTTCATCGCATACATAATTCTATATATCTTCCTTTTAAAGTGGAAATATCGACTCACAATTCCACTTGTACGTAGTTGAAATAGACATAACTTTACATTAATTTCCGTTGGCGAAGTAAAGGTACACCAGTATGTATGAGAGATGGGCTGTTCTTTCTTTAACTGAGGACACCAATAGTTCCAAAGGAAAAGGCTCTATGATGTCAGTCTACCCGCAGCTTGTAATTGTATCATAAAATAATAAATTATTTTGCTGATATGAAGGTTCTAAAGGGAAACACAGATTATACTACTGCAGTGGGCCGCATCCTTGACAAGTCTATCATCGCTCGATTCATTAAAATCAACGTGAAGACTTTCAATGGATATCCATCATTAAGAGTGGAGCTGTATGGATGCACGGACGGTATGCGCTCTTTTAAGTATCAACCAAATTAATATATCTTTGACTTTATTGTAATTTGAAGCTGGAGGTTACCCTTTTGTCTTCAACATGATAAGACTCACAATAGCAGAACTAAAAATTCCGATGGGTGAATAACTACAGGACTGAAGAAAAAAGACGATAATGTGTAAATAAAGTATTACAACATGAAAAGGTTAATAGATTCAGCGTAGCGATACAAACCAAAGCAATGCAAGCGCAGTGCAGTAATAAGTAAAATATATATATAAAATTTGTTTTTTTCTTACGTGTGTTAAATTTTTAATTTTGAAGGGTTCACCAAACCTAAACCACCACAGTGCATGGATGCTCTTGGAATGCAATCCGGAAACATACCAGATTCAGCTATCACAGCTTCAAGTTCTGCTAATGCGAACAGTTATGCACCATATGTTGGTAGACTCCATTTTCTTTCCTCTGGCAGTGGTAAATACGGAAGTTGGGCAGCAGGAGCTAACAATCTATACCAGTGGTTACAAGTTGATTTTGGAAGCTGGACACAAATCTTGGCCGTATTGACTCAGGGAAGACAAGATTCTAACCAATGGGTGAAAAGCTACAGCCTATCATACGGCTACGATGGTGTATTTTTCAAAACGTTTACCAACGAACACGGGTCAAAACAGGTAATAATAGATCGTAAATATTCGTTTCAAGGTCTATTTTGTATCTTTAGTTAAATGTCTGAGAATTTACATTGGCAATGGTATAACTGGCACGTGGTAATACCAGTAATTTATATATATAACTTGAATTCTTCTCAGAGTTTTGGTACACAGATGGTATTTTCGGTTTTCTATAAATGTAACATTAATTAGGAGTGCGTGGGCGTTATTTAAGAGTATTGCAGTTTTCATTGTTTTGCCATTGTAGTGCTAATCGGTACTAAGAATGATTCGAAATAATATTGCAAAATTTGACCGTTCAATACAAAAAAAAGAAAAACGTGTTATAGCTCTCCGCAGTCAAGAGCACGCACATTTTAAAAATATACCACCGTTCGGTTGGAAAGTGTCTGAGATTCAAGCCGCTTAGTATTGGAAACGTTTCTTTATGCTAAAGGGAAAGGGAACGACGTACAATAGGAGATAGGTAGAAAATGTCAACACTTAACCACTTCAAAAAAACTTGACACGTGATGATGTAGATGAAAAAAAAAAATGATAAAAACGCAAATTTCGGGCCAAATATGTGGGAAGTTAAAGTGGCCTAATTGTATTCCGCTTTTACACTTATGTCCAGGTTTTCCTTGGCAACTCTGACCGATACACAGTAGTGAAGAATGTACTGTATGAACCAATAATAACACGCTACATCCGGATTCATCCAGAGTCTTGGTATGGGCACATCTCCATGAGAACGGAGTTTTATGGTTGTAGGAAAGGTAAGTTGATGTTCAAAACGTATACTATAGCATACGTTTACATAAATATGACAAACCATAGCCGAAGAGTGCTCTATGACTACTACTGGTAATAAATCAATTCTTCAAAGCTCTGAAAACCGACCAAGGATCGCCAACGCTGTCTAACAGCATTTGCTTTTCGATTTTAAGCCTTGGGTGACAGTTTGTTAAGAGAGCAAGTTAAAAATGAATGCTTAAACGTGTTCCCTCTACGTTATTTACCACAGGGTTTGAAATTCCAAAAGTAGTGTGTGCTTCACCGTTGGGAATGGAAAATGGCAAGATACCAGATTCTGCTATCGTAGCATCTTCCCGATACAATCAATACTGGGGACCAGAGCGTGGAAGGCTTAACGAGCAAAAGGATGGTTAGTAAAACCTTAAGAATAAAATATCTGTACTCTATCATAACTATCTAAACCAATAATAACAGCAGCAACAACAACAAACAATTATAAAAACAACACTAGAAGCACCAACTAAAGTTGTGAAGATTGTAACCAACAACTAAAGACACGGCTTTTAAATTTCCTCTGATAATTGAAGTCAATATATGCTTTTCTTTCAGGAAGTTTTAATGGAGGATGGATTTCTCAATATAAGGACGCTTATCAGTTTCTGCAAATTGACTTGGGTCAGGTAACCAAGGTAACCAGAATCGCTCATCAGGGAAGAGCTGATGCAGGCTGGTGGACAACGAGCTTCACACTGTCTTACAGTAATGACGGGGCAAATTTCACACAATACAAGAATGGCGAGGTAAACATATGAGTAGATATATAGATATAGTGGTTTCTACGTTACCATATGAAGAATTCAAAAGGATCAATATCAAACTTGTATGAAAGCCAATTTAAAGTAGGTTTGCTTTCGTCCAATTCCAGTCTCATGACAAAAAGACCTAACATTTTGGAAAAGATTAAACAAAAAACAAGAGACAAAATTACTTTTCATCGCATACATAATTCTATATATCTTCCTTTTAAAGTGGAAATATCGACTCACAATTCCACTTGTACGTAGTTGAAATAGGTATAACCTCACATTAATTTCCGTTGCCGAAGTAAAGGACTACACCAGTATGTATGGGAGATTGGCTGTTCTTTCTTTAACTGAGGACACCAATAGTTCCAAAGGAAAAGGCTCTATGATGTCAGTCTACCCGCAGCTTGTAATTGTATCATAAAATAATAAATTATTTTGCTGATATGAAGGTTCTAAAAGGCAACACAGATTATACTACTGCAGTGGGCCGCATCCTTGACAAGCCTATCACCGCTCGATTCATTAAAATCAACGTGAAGACTTTCAATGGATATCCATCATTAAGAGTGGAGCTGTATGGATGCACGGACGGTATGCGCTATTTAAGTATTAACCAAATTAAAATATCTTAGACTTTATTGTAATTTGAAGCTGGAGGTTACCCTTTTGTCTTCAACATGATAAGACTCACTATGACAGAACTAAAAATTCCGATGGGTGAATAACTACAGGACTGAAGAAAAAGGACGATAATGAGTAAATAAAGCATTGCAACAGGAAAAGGTTAATAGATTCAGCGTAGCAATACAAACCAAGGCAATGCAAGCTTAGTGCAGTAATAAGTAAAATATATATATAAAATTTGTTTTTTTCTTACGTGTGTTAAATTTTTAATTTTGAAGGGTTCACCAAACCTAAACCACCACAGTGCATGGATGCTCTTGGAATGCAATCCGGAAACATACCAGATTCAGCTGTCACGGCTTCAAGTTCTGCTAATGCGAACAGTTATGCTCCATATGTTGGTAGACTCCATTTTCTTTCCTCTGGCAGTGGTAAATACGGAAGTTGGGCAGCAGGAGCTAACAATCTATACCAGTGGTTACAAGTTGATTTTGGAAGCTGGACACAAATCTTGGCCGTATTGACTCAGGGAAGACAAGATTCTAACCAATGGGTGAAAAGCTACAGCCTATCATACGGCTACGATGGTGTATTTTTCAAAACGTTTACCAACGAACACGGGTCAAAACAGGTAATAATAGATCGTAAATATTCGTTTCAAGGTCCATTTTGTATCTTTAGTTAAATGTCTGAGAATTTACATTGGCAATGGTATAACTGGCACGTGGTAATACCAGTAATTTATATATATAACTTGAATCCTTCTCAGAGTTTTGGTACACAGATGGTATTTTCGGTTTCCTATAAATGTAACATTAATTAGAAGTGCGTGGGCGTTATTTAAGAGTATTGTAGTTTTCATTGTTTTGCCATTGTAGTGCTAATCGGTACTAAGAATGATTCGAAATAATATTGCAAAATTTGACCGTTCAATAAAAAAAAACGTGTTATAGCTCTCCGCAGTCAAGAGCAAGCACATTTTAAAAATATACCACCGTTTGGTTGGAAAGTGTCTGAGATTCAAGGCGCTTAGTATTCGAAACGTTTCTTTATGCTAAAGGGAACGATGTACAATAGCAGATAGGTAGAAAATGTCAACACTTAACCACTTCAAAAAAACTTGACACGTGATGATGTAGATGAAAAAAAAAAAAAATGATAAAAACGCAAATTTCGGGCCAAATATGTGGGAAGCTAAAGTGGCCTAATTGTATTCCGCTTTACACTTATGTCTAGGTTTTCCTCGCCAACTCTGACCGATACACAGTGGTGAAGAATGTACTGTATAAACCAATAATAACACGCTACATCCGGATTCATCCAGAGTCTTGGTATGGGCACATCTCCATGAGAACGGAGTTTTATGGTTGTAGGAAAGGTAAGTTGATGTTCAAAACGTCTACTATGGCGCGCGTTTACATAAATATGACAAACCGAAGCCGACGAGTCCTCTATGACTACTACCAGTAATAAATCATTCTTTCAAAGCTCTGAAAACCGACTAAGGATCGACAACGATGTCCAACAGCATTTGCTTTTCGATTTTAAGCCTTGGATGACAGTTGATTAAGAGAGCAAGTTAGAAATGAATGCTTAAACGTGTTGGCTCTACGTTATTTACCACAGGGTTTGAAATTCCAAAAGTAGAGTGTGCTTCACCGTTGGGAATGGAAAATGGCAAGATACCAGATTCTGCTATCGTAGCATCTTCCCGATATAATCAATACTGGGGACCAGAGCGTGGAAGGCTTAACGAGCAAAAGGATGGTTAGTAAAACCTCAAGAATATTAATATCTGTACTCTATTACGGCTTTCTAAAACAACAACAACAAACAATAAAAACAACTCAAGGAGCACCAAATAAACAACGTTGTGAAGATTTTAACCAAGGCCTATTATGACACAGCATTTCAATTTTCTCTCAGACTTTAAATGTTTCATAATGTAAGTCAACATATGTTTTACTTTCAGGAAGTTTTAATGGAGGATGGATTTCTCAATACCAGGACGCTTATCAGTTTCTGCAAATTGACTTGGGTCAGGTAACCAAGGTAACCAGAATCGCTCATCAGGGAAGAGCTGATGCAGGCTGGTGGACAACGAGCTTCACACTGTCTTACAGTAATGACGGGGCAAATTTCACACAATACAAGAATGGCGAGGTAAACATATGAGTAGATATATAGATATAGGGTTTTCTACGTTACCATATGAAGAATTCAAAAGGATCAATATCAAACTTGTATGAAAGATAATTTAAAGTAGGTTTGTTTTCGTCCAATTCCAGTCTCATGACAAAAAGACCTAGAATTTTGGAAAAGATGAAAGAAATGATGAGAGACAAATTTGTTTTTCATCGCATACATAATTCTATATATCTTTTTTAAGTGGAAAGATCGACTCGTAATTCCACTTGTACGTAGTTGAAATAGATATAACTTCACATTTATTTCCATTGGCGAAGGAAAGGTACTGACACCAGTATGTATGGGAGATGGGCTGTTCTTCCTTTAACGTCTCTTAACTGAGAACACCAATAGTTCCAAAGGAAAAGGCTCTGTTATTTTTCCACCCGTAGCCTGTACTTGTATCAGAAAATGATAAATTATTTCGCTCATACGTAGGTTCTAAAAGGCAACACAGATTATACAACTGCAGTGGGCCGCATCCTTGACAAGTCTATCATCGCTCGATTCATTAAAATCAACGTGAAGACTTTCAATGGATATCCATCATTAAGAGTGGAGCTGTATGGATGCACGGACGGTATGCGCTCTTTTAAGTATCAACCAAATTAAAATATATTAGATTTTATATTTATTAAAGCTGAAGGTTACGCTTTTGTCTTTAACATGATAAGACTCACAATAGCAGAACTAAAAATTTCGATGGGTGAATAACTACACGAGTGAAGAAAAAGGACGATAATGAGTAAATAAAGCATTGCAACAGGAAAAGGTTAATACATTCAGCGTAGCAATACAAACCAAGGCAATGCAAGTGTAGTGCACTAATAAATAAAGAAAATATGGAAGAGAAGGTTTTTCTTACGTGAATTAAATTTTTATTTTTGAAGGGTTCACCATACCGAAACCAGCACAATGTATGGATGCTCTTGGAATGCAATCTGGAAACATACCAGATTCAGCTATCACGGCTTCAAGTTCTGCTAATGCCAATACATATGCACCATATGTTGGCAGACTTCATTTTCTTTCGTCTGGTAGTGGTAAATATGGAAGCTGGGCGGCAGGTGCTAACAATCGATTTCAGTGGTTTCAAGTTGATTTTGGAAGTTGGACAAAAATCTCTGCTGTAGAGACCCAGGGAAGACAAGATTCTAACCAGTGGGTGAAAACCTACAGTCTCTCATTCAGTTACGATAGAGTCTTTTATGAGACTGTTACCAACAAATACGGCTACAAAAAGGTAATTCATTAAAAAAAAAATAAAATAATAATAATAATAATAATAATAATAATAATAATAATAATAATAATAATTGTGTGTAAACTGAAAAGTCAAGACACTAGTGGGATCTTCCCCAATATTTTGTAACTCAAACACTTTACATAACTGACATATTGCCATACTGTAATGTTACAATCTCGATGGCAATGCTATATTGTAGCTTGATATACGGTGAACAAGAGGGTGAAACGAACGTTTTGGATAATTATAACAAATGGGGAGATTGGCAAAAGAAAATTGCAGCGTCTCTGGTCGAGGTTTTACAATTCACAGAGGATTGACAAGTTAATCCCTCTGAACATTCTTATATAATTTTTTTTTGGAGATATCGAAGAGTATGCTTAAAATGCATCGGAAGTTCAGAACACCAGTCCAGTATATTCTATGCAGCAAACAAATAAGTAGATAAATGCTAAGAAGCCACCCACATTTCACCCCATGGCTACCGCGATATATACAATGGTTTTCCAATGTATTGCAGCTGTAAGCTGTAACGTTTCTTCTGTGTTGTCTCATTCACAGTATCAAAACGTACATTGATCTAAACATAACCTCTCATTTAACAGATTTTTAACGCCAATTCTGACCGATACACGGTGGTTAGGAATGTACTGGATAAACCAATCATCACACGTTTCCTCAAGATTCATCCAGAGTCTTGGAACGGACACATTTCTATGAGAACGGAGTTTTATGGTTGCAAGAAAGGTAAGAAATATCGGAATAGAGCTACTTCCCTAATCTCACCAATTTAGAATTATTGAAGCCGACTCTTCTTACGTATCAAATAAAGAGAGGTAATTCTAACGAACAAAACCCTTCTGCTTTTTTTGTTACCAAACTGGCCACTTCCAGGCTCAATCCTTCTCTAGAGCTTCGAGGTGCCATTTGGTATTCTTTGAGACAAAACAGCAAGAAAAATCTTGAAGCCGTGAGTACATGATAAATTGGTAGTTACAAGAAATGTTTGCTCAAGAGTATTAAATGTAACATCTTATGACCTCCATGACCTGCTGTGGCGCTCCGTGGTCCTTAAGAAATACAGAAATACGTTTGACTGCTTATTGCACGAGACATTATTTAATAGACAAGAAAGACTCATTCTGAACGTGCAATCGGACTTCATTCGTGCGAAAGCCTTTGCATAGTTTTTTTTTTATTTTCGCACTTTCTCTTATGTTAATTTTAGCGCCAACACTGCTTTAAATCTTTGTTACTATTTGCATTTTCTCCACAAGTTACCTTGACATAGCGTCATGATGACACCGAAACGTCGGCTTTTATCGTTCGTTTTTGCTTGTCTACATGTAACTAACCTGGTGAAGTAACTGCTTGCATCAAATGACCAGGTAGTTACTTCACCAACGCGGAGATGCACGCTTCTATCAAACCTTACCGAGGTCTATCAATTATTTTTCACATAACCCTTAGTACACTTAATTAGGACCGTTTTAGAACGCTTGACTGCAAGGTAATTTTAGCAATTACAAATGTTTAAATCCTGGGTCTGAAGACGTTTGACAAGGTTTCCTTTACTGAAAAATGCGTTATTGCTTCTCTACTGCTTGGTGGAATAAGTAAGATACACTCAGGTGAATTCATAAGAATTAAGACTATCAGGATTATCAACACTGAAATCAATCATATCTAATATATCTCGATCTTTATTTTTGCAGGATTCGATGCACCTAAAATCGTCTGCGCTGATGCTCTTGGCATGCAAAGTGGAGAAATTCCCGACTCAGCCTTAAAATCATCGTCCGACTATAACCAGTACTTCGGAGCAGCAAGGAGCAGGTTGAACAAGCAAACAGAGGGAAGTTATTACGGTGGCTGGGCGTCCAAGCATGCGGATGTTGGACAGTGGCTGCAGATTGACATGGGGAAGATAACAAAGATTACCAGAATCGCGACTCAGGGACGATACGACGCCAACTGGTGGGTGACGAAGTATAAACTGAGTTACAGCGATGGTGGAAGATTCAAGTCTTACAAAAATGGAGAAGTGAGTGTTTATATCCCATTATTTTTTGAGAAAATAATAAAAACCAACGGTCTGATGTGTAAAAGAAAACGTCAACGACTAAGGAAGGGTAAGAATTAAGCCGCTTATCATCGAACTACACCCGGAAGTTACGTAATATGAAAAAGTAATTCCGTATTTGTATGAACTACAATCCCTGCGAACAATCTTTCTTTCTTGTTGGCAGTGTAAATCCTTTTCAATATAGTCTTATTAAATACGAAATCTCAATTTGAGCAAAAAGGCTCCCGCACCCTTTCTTGACGTAACCTTCATTATAGCTGGTTGGAGGGTTTTTTTCCAAATGATAAGAATCACAATATTTTTTTGTGTTATGTACTCTTAAAAGGAAATAACTGGAAACATGGACCGAGGCACAGCAGAGGGTCGCATTCTAGACCAGCCAATCATAGCACGCTATTTACGAATTCATCCTACGGCTTGGAATGGACACATCTGCATGAGAGTGGAGCTGTTTGGCTGCAGAGAAGGTAGGTTTGATGCTTTATATTGGACTTTCTCTTTGATTTCCATGAAAAGTAAGGTACCTGTTTTTGTTTATTTGTTTCTGGAGGCTCACACTAAACACTCCGTGTTTAACGCTCTTGTTTCAAATTTGGCGAACTATATGTCCTAATGTCGGTGGCAATTAGAAGTGATCTACTTTTACACCATTCCATTGCCAGGTGTTACCCCTGGAGAGACGGAAAAATGCAAGAAGATACTCGGAATGCAAAACTACCAAATCCCAGACTCAGCAATCACCGCATCGACTACGTATAATGGATATATGGGTCCTGAAAATGGAAGGCTGCATTTCCAGGCAAAAAGCGGCGCGTACGGTGCTTGGGCTGTTTCAAAAAATGACCAGTTTCAATGGTTTCAAGTTGATTTTGGAAGTTTCACAAAGGTCACTGGATTGTCGACACAGGGACGACAGGATGGTAGTTGGTGGGTGAAGACTTACAGTCTTGCATTCAGCTATGAAGGTGTTTTCTTTGAGGACTACAAAGAGAATAACACAACGAAGGTAACTGTGGTGGTATGTTTAACAAAGTTATTTTAAAATGGAACGGTTCGGCTACTGCTGTAGAGGGGAGACGGGTGTTTTACGTTAGTTTAGCTCGGTATCCAGAGACTTAAATGTGTAAATTTAGGAAGGCTCAGGATATGATACTTAAGTCCTTATTCGTGAGAAATTCAAACGTCAGACTTTTAAATTACCTTATGGAATTTTCCGACAAACGTCACTCAACTCAGGACACCTTTGGTCTCTGTTGGTATGTTCAGATGCGGGTGATTTTGGAATATAACCCCATACTTAGCTTCATAAGCAACATCTCACCCTTGAATTGTAAAAAAGGAAACCCTGTCAGCGTGTCATCAGGTTCTATAACTTATGTAATTTAATTTTTTTCTTCTGTGGGGTTGTAAATAACATTTGATTACGTCGATTCGTTGCCAACAGCCAAGCTTGTTTGCCAGAACGCTTGAGATGAACCGAAACTAAATTCCGTCTGGGATAAGACTTTGGCCATTGTTCATGGCAGTTTGTATTCAAAAGCACAAAAACTTGGCTAATAACTAACAAACGATGAGGTAGCAATAAGGTATTACAAGCTCTAGCAAAGATGAGGGCTAGAAAACTACAAAAATCAGTGTGCACAATTATTTGCTGGCGCGGAAGATGGAGATGAGGGTGCGTTGATTGATTGATTGATTGGTGATTTTTTTTCTGTAATTTGAAGTTTAATTCTTGCAGACTGAGAGGGCAAACCCTCTTACAAAGGGTCTTTGCCTAAGTGCGAGAACGAGGCCAAGTATTTTTACTGTGCATGAACATTTGACCAAATGGTTCGTGATTTTCCCAAAAAATCTACTTTCCTGAATGTTTCGTTACACTCATTCGATCGTAATCTGTTGTTACAAATTAAAGATCCATTAGATTCAAACGATGAATCCGAGCTATTGTCTCACAATTAACACATCCTTGCTCCCTGTCAAACTATATTGACGATAAAAGAAGGCGACATAAGAGTTTTTATTTAATTACAAATACAATTTTTTTATCTTTCGTTTAGGTTTTTGCTGGTAACACAGACCGTTATAGTGTCGTCAGCCATGAACTAAAGAATGCAATTATTACAAAGTTTATTCGTATTAACCCAATGACTTGGCAAGGCTACATATCTCTGAGAGCTGAATTCTATGGATGCAGAGAAGGTATGTATGTTAGCAGACTATATACCACATTTTGCTATAAACAACCGCAGAAGGCTATGTTTCAGTCTGGCATGACTGCTAGAGTTTTAAAACTCATATTTTTAAAGTCATTTAAAAGTGACTTTTTTTAAGGCGCGGACACCTTTTTGTGGACATTTACGTATTATAGAAGGCGTATTCTTTTTATACGCAGCTAAATCGTTTGGTTTTTCTCACTTAAAAGACTTGACTGGAATGGGAGATTTTTTGGTTTATTAGGGTCAGAAAATTAAATCACAGCCATTGATCAACTCATAGGGAAAATTCTGGTCGAAGAAGGTCATACAGTAATTAAATGGTTAATAAGTAGAATAATGCAGGTTAGCGACAAGGTAATTTTACTGCAAAAGAAGCTAATTGACTTAAAATGAACATTTTATTTCTCAGGGTTTGAAAATCCAAAGGTGGTATGTGTCACGCCCCTCGGACTAGAAAATGGTCAGATTCCAGACGGTGCTATAGTTGCTTCTTCGCAATACAATCAGTACTATGGACCAGAGAGAGCAAGGTTGCGTAAAGTCACCCAAGGAAGCTATATTGGAGGATGGGCTCCCAAGTCATCCAATAAAGGAGAATGGATACAATTTGACCTTGGAAAGAATACGAAGGTGACCAGGATGGCTATTCAGGGAAGAGACAATGGAAACTGGTGGACCACCAGCTACTCACTCTCCTACAGAGTCGATGAAGGGAGCTACGAGCCTTATAATAATAGACAGGTTAGAGCTCTATTAATTGAATATTGAGGGACCGCCAAAGACAATGTTCCCAACCTTTTTCTCGATCACTTACAATAAATATTATCGCGTATTTGATTATATCTATAGAGATACTTGCAAGCTATACATTTATAACTTATAACTTATTATAAAGCAAACACATCACGACTCCCTTGCACATGTACACCTTTTCATAGCTTTCGCTATAGCTAAAGTCATTACTTTCCATGTGCTGTTCGACTACGTCCAATATAGTCTACAGTTTTTAAAAAGGATATGAATTAAAGGAATTAATGTTCCTAAATGAAAGGATGGAAGCTTATCATAGGAATTTATCTGTGATTGCTTTATTATAGCATCTAATAATAATAATAATAATAATAAACAGAATCATAAACAGATGCTCTCGCGCGCTTTACAATAAAGATATCTTAAATAAATACAATTTAAAATTACAATGGCAAGGTCAATGGCTAAAATACAATTCTCAATAAAGGTCAAAGGCTTGACGAAATAAGTGAGTTTTTAACCTGTCCTTAAAAGATTGAACACTTTGCGCGCAGCGAACTGCGTTCGGTAAACTGTTCCAGAGCGCTGGTGCGGCTACGGTAAAGCTACGATCACCCAGCGTACGCAGAGTCTTGATTCTGGGCGGTTGAAGGAGGACTTCGCCGGACGACTTAAGACTATATCTAGATACTGTCTTTAGGGTGATAAGTTCGCTAAGATACGCTGGAGCGAGTCCATGGATAGCCTTATACGTAATTAACAATATCTTGAAGTCAATACGATACTTCACTGGCAACCAGTGCAACATTTTCAGTGTTGGAGAAATGTAAAATCTAACAATGTATTTAAGATTGTTTGAAGGTTTCTTTCGCGACCGCTTTTATCATTTTATTTTGTTTAATTCAACTGCAAATAATAAATAATATTAAGTAAGGGGTGCTCAATGACTTTCGAGAGAAAAGTACGATTTTCCTAAACCAAGAAGTCCTGTACATGATATTACAGCGTTTTAGCCGAGGCCGAGAGCATCCGACACCAGTGCGGAAGGACATGAGCTTGGAACATTACTTCACCAGGGAATTGAGATTCCTCTTTGTTGTCGGAAAATTGGCATGCTTCATATAACTATGAAATATACAATTTTCAAGTAACTGGATCATAAAAAGTCCGAGGACTGCCAAAATTGGAAGAGGCTGTAAGCAAAATCTAACCAAGCAATCAGAGGAATGTTTTATCCAATTCTTTGCAAATTCGACAGGCATGCTGTGTTTTTCTTATAAATTATACTGGGCAGGCGTTACAACGACATTAAAATAGTCCACCTTATATTACATATCGACACACAGTCTGCACAAAATCCAATTTTGAAAATAATTCAAATTTGTGAGTAATACCATGGCAAAACCCTCAATGGGATTTCAGCATGACAAACGAGATAACTCAATACATATAAGGAGCCCCTATTTACTATTGCTCTGTTTATTAGAACTAGTGACGCTCTTCACTTTACTAATACTAGTGGTATGCACGACGTAGTTAAGCTCCAAGAGCCTCCCGTAAGCCAGTGACCATGCTGAACATCCAGCCGGTGTACAAATAGTCATGATTTCAAATCTCGTAAAAAATGTAGTTTTTCTTTCTGTTGTCCCATGCTAGTGATAAGCTAGTTCAAGTACAGCTCATTTGTTTATAACACTTCCGAGTTAACATTTATACCATATTTAAGAATAATTCTGTGTTCATAAGGGTACTATGAATCCAACCGATTGCTAATGTATTACATTCATTGTCTTCAATTTAATTATTCCACCATTTTTGCTTCCCTGACGCGACCGCTGGCCAGCCCATTGCCAAATTCACAGCACCATTGGCAATTACTTCAGTGTAAAATTAAAGATTACACTCAGGTTTATCTTGCTCGAATGTGTTTTATCGTTAAAACAGGTATTTCCAGGCAACAGAGACAGAAACACACCAGTAGGTAATGTTATGAATCCCGCAATCATCGCTCGTTTCATCAAGGTTCATCCCGAGACTTGGCAGGGATTTATTGCAATGCGAGTCGAATTGTATGGCTGCAGAGAAGGTAAATGAAGGAACATAGCATGGTCTGTAAGTGATAAACGGATTCTTTTCACTAAAATTGTATTTTTTCTTGTGTAGAGCCATTCGAGGGCTCGGATGAGGGCTTGAATACTAAACTTAACCTGTTTGCAATAGGTATATCGTGTGGAACTAAAGTTTTTTTTTTTTACATTTCTTTTGATGACATGACGCTAGCAATTAGCGCTTGAAAGGTGAATGCATAAAATAAAAGAGACTTTTGCAACAGGGACCTCAAAATAACTAGAACATGTTTACATACACGTGGTGATAGTGTGCCATTAAATTCAGTTTTATGGAATAAAAGCCAGTGAGACAGCCCGGGATTGTAATGTTCAACGAAGACCGACATGATTTGAAAAATTTCTTTAATCTGTAAGTCTGCATAAAAGTTACCTTTCGCCGACTCTTACAAAATCCGACAAATGGTCATAAATGACCACAGCGGACTGCAGGAACAATAATTTATTTAAAACCGGATACAACAGGGGGCGATACTGGCTTAAGTTAATCAGTCTCATATACTCCGGTTGCAGGATTTACCACGCAAAAGCCACCCACCTGCGCAGCACCGCTTGGCATGCAAAACAACCAGATACCAGATTCAGCTTTAAGAGCGTCCACCTCATACAATGTTAACTCAATGGGTCCAAGAAATGGGCGATTACATTTCCAGGCGGGATCAGGCAAATATGGTTCTTGGGCGGTTTCTAAGAATGATCAGTTCCAGTATTTTGAGGTCAGCTTTGGTGACTGGACAAAAGTGACGAAGGTTGCGACCCAAGGTAGACAAGATGGTGGATGGTGGACGAAGAGCTACAGTCTTGCTTACAGCAACGATGGTGTGTTCTTTGTGGACTATAAGGAAGACGACGCAGTTAAGGTAAAGTGAATTTGATGGCTTAGGGGGAGAGAGGAGGATGTATTCATTCATAAGAGTCCTTGCATGAGGCTCCAAATACAGAGTTCAAATTTAACATGGCCAGTGTGTTGAGGTCGAGCTAATTGTGATAGTGTCGTCATACACCCCGATGCATAAGTGGGTACCATAATTTAACATTAATAAAGCTTCGATGGATGATAATGCAACTCGTAGGGAATTTCTACTCTCTTGTTCACTTTGAAAGGAGCACCAATAAAATAGACTGGTTAGTCGGCTTAAACTTCTATGCAAATACAACCTACGTTAGAAATCGTTGAAATACCGCTAGACTGAAGTTGTCAGGACACTAAATTCAGCTATGGAGCCACTACCACACACCATTATTAAAGGCAACAACAACAATAACAAAAACAACTATAAAACAGCAAAGTAAACGGTCCTACTAGAATTGATTAGTTAAATCATTATGCCAATAATCTTTGCCTGCCAAATCCGCCAAAGAAAAGAAAGAAATACTGTTCATACATTTCAAACATTCTATATGTGGCACCCAAAATCAAAGAAATCGGTTAAATATGGTTTTTTTGGTATTTTTATTTTTCTTGTTAAAAGGTCTTCACTGGAAATAGCGATCAGTACACAGTGGTGTCTCACACTTTAAAAAGTCCCATCATAACTCGCTATCTTCGTATCAAACCCAAAACGTGGCAAGGATATATTGCGTTACGAGCAGAGTTTTACGGCTGCAGACAAGGTAAAGTGTATTACATTTTTTTTCTCACAAGTTCAAGTTAACTTTTGCGGGGATTTATTGCTTAGTGCCAGCCAGTTTTGAAAGTTGAAAAACACTCACACAATTATCTATCATTCCAGTCAGGTGTGCCAACTACATATAAGTCAACTATCACTCCCATCTCATTTCAAATGGTTCTGAATAATTTTTCTTCCAATGCTCTCGAATTCAAATAAAATATATAAAAAGCCATGCGTCTCTTCTTCAGGATTAGCTTCGTCATACTTTTAGTAACCGAGTACTAGTCCAGATTAATATTAAGCTGGGGTACGAAGAAAGTACTCTTATTTTGTGTAAATCTTGTGAGTCTATTCATGTGTGCCTGTTACTAAACATCGAATTTCAATTAAGTTTAACTGAAACGAATTAGCAATTAATAAAAGCTGTGTTATATTTGAAAGGTTTTACGCCTCCAGTAATAAAGTGCAGAGATCCTCTGGGAATTGAAAGTGGTAAAATTCCAAGCACTGCAATTGTAGCGTCTTCGATGTACAATCAATATTGGGGACCAGATCGCGGCAGGCTAAGGACTGTTAAAGAGGGAAGCTACGCAGGAGGCTGGGCTGCCCAATACAATAATGCAAAGCAATTCATGCAATTTGATTTGGGTAATGTTACCAAGGTGACAGCCGTTGCTACTCAAGGAAGATCCGATGCTGATTGGATGGTCACGAGCTACACTTTAGCCTACAGTTTGGACGCAGGCTCTTTCACTGCATACGGGGACGGAGACGGACAGGTTTGAGAATTCTTCTGCTCCCCAAAGTCCTTATATATGCGTACCCGGTAAATTAAGTTCCGATTTCAGCAGAAACTTACCAGAGCTTGATCTATGTAGGTTTTGTTAATGGTACCTAATTCTCCAGTATTGTTTCTTTGTTTGCATATCAGAAGTTCTCATTATCACTTAAAGGGGAAGTCTCATGGGGTTTTTGACCTGTTTGGTTACAAATGGTGAAATAAGACCTTCACATATCTACAAAACAATTCTAGAACAACGAGAGGAAAGAGATCAACTCAATTCTTGAAAAGGACAACTCATGCCTCTGTTCTAGCGCATTTTGAAAACAAAAATGCGAGAACTTAAAAAACGTAAGTCTAACATTTTTCAAGTTTCAATCCATTCCGACCTATTCTGTCTCTAACCAGAGGCGCTAATCGATAGTTTTATTTTATTTTTTATTTGTTTTATTTTTTAGGGTGATAATTTATAACAAAACTAGACAAATATTTTATGTTTCTGTTGAGAGAGAAACATTTTTGGGCTTTGAAATGACATCAAATTTGCGTGATACTTCCCCTTTGTGTGCTGCTGGTTAGATGTTAGGTGTTTCACTTAACAGTTTATCTAGTCCTTGGGGCCTTTTCCCGCATTCAAAAAAATTATCGTTAATTTACTTCGCCCTTTTTAACTCCAACTGTACCATATTTCGCTATTCGTTTTCTCGAAATTTCGAGATTTTAGGACTAACAGAATACTTACAAGTACAACGTCGTCCAGGATTTAAAGTGTTTGCAGTTTTTCCTCCTCTTTTTTAATTAATATGAATTTGTTTAATTTATTTTGTACAAGATATTCAATGTGTTTGTAATCGTTCTCCTTGTTGTCTTTGATAAAGAAAGAACGGAAAACAGTTTTCATATGAAGATACTCACACGTCGTTGGATTTGTATGAACAAGTGTAATGCTTTACGTATTGAAAGTTACTAATACTTTTGTCTTCTACTCAGGTATTTACTGGCAATACTCTTGACAGAAGCGAACCCGTTGGTAATACGATTAACCCTGCAATTATTGCACGCTTTATTCAAATCCGTGTCAAGACTTCTAAAGGTCACCCAGCTATGCGTGCTGAATTTTATGGTTGCGCCGAGGGTAAGAATTGCGCCAGGTTATTTCTTCCCCTCAACCCCTTTGGAAATGCTATACAAATTTTGCCCAGAGCGGCAGGTAGTATTTTGTGTCCCTTCTCTGCCGTGCGTCTAAAAATTATTGTTCAAAGGGCCAGATTCACGAAGCCTTTCTAACTTTAGATGTATCCTGAAGTATAATCTGTTGTTATTCCAACCGTGATATGCTTTTGTTGAGAAACAATACTTTAGATGCATCTTAACTTGGGAGAGTTTCGTGAATCTTTCCCTGGTCCCTGTTCGCTTTTACAGACAAATCTGCTGAAAATAAAGCCACTGAAAAAGGAAAAAAACAAAGAACCAAACAAAAAAAAAAGCTACTAAACTTTAAAGCAATTGAACAACGCAGGGTTCAGCCGAAAAAAACAAGACTGTTTGAAAAAATTTCAATTTGTTAGCTTATGTTTTATTGATGTATCACATACAAAAAAGATACTATTACAAAGTAAATACAACCGTTATAGATTCAATTGAGATGGTGAAAAAAGCCAAGCCGGAGCTACAGTGTGAAAATGCAGGAAAATGCAAGCATGCCCCGAAGATACTGTTTTGGTTAAAAAAAAGAAAAAGAAAGAAAGAAAGAAAGAAAGAAAGAAAGAAAGAAAGAAAGAAAGAAAGAAAGAAAGAAAGAAAGAAAGAAAGAAAGAAAGAAAGAAAGAAAGAAAGAAAGAAAGAAAGAAATAAAGAAAGAAAGAAAGAAAGAAAGAAAGAAAGAAAGAAAGAAAGAAAGAAAGAAAGAAAGAAATAAAGAAAGAAAGAAAGAAAGAAAGAAAGAAAGAAAGAAAGAAAGAAAGAAAGAAAGAAAGAAAGAAAGAAAGAAAGAAAGAAAGAAAAAAGGAATGGATGCTATGGGAGACCAGTATACCCAGCTCTTTTAAAATGAGTTCTGAGAAGCTTTATTATTTCAACTGGATGATTCTCTGTTCGCTTGTCATTTTGCTTTTTCGAGTTTGTTAAACTTAAACTGGGGTTCGATTGTCTTGTAAAAAATATACGACTATGCAATTTTGCGCCGCATTAGGCATACAGCGAAATATCATGGCCTGGATTTAGCGTGTTTACTGCATGTGTTGTTATGATATACTCTTTACGTTAAACGTACACAACAAGGATAACCCCCTGACAATCATTTAGTAGATCACCTCATGTGACAGGCTTCTATACAAGCTTATTTACTTGATAACTGCACTTCCAAAACTGTGATTTGTACTTGAATTTTAATAGGTTTCACAAAGCCGAAGCCGCCAGTGTGCTTAGAAGCACTTGGAATGCAAAATGGAAAAATTCCAGATTCTGCAATATCAGCCTCAACTGAGTACAACTCTCAACATCAAGCCATTAATGGGAGATTGCACTTCCTGTATCGATCAGGAAGAATTGGGGCGTGGGCGGCCAGAACAAATAACGTGTATCAATACCTTCAAGTGAACTTTGGTGACTGGACGAAAGTGTCTCGAGTAGCCATTCAAGGAAGATCGGATGCAGATCAGTGGGTGAAGAGTTTCAGCCTCTCATATGGCTACGATCCCGTGTTTTTCAAAGACTATAAGGAGGCTGGTTCCAAAAAAGTAAGTTAGGGTGTTTCCATACAGTTTTTGTGAAGGCGATTGAGTGAGCGTTATTTCTCTGCATGGCTTGGCATAATTAACAATTATTACACTAGCGCGCGTTGGATATGAGATGATAGATAGCCAACGAAGCGCGAAGTGCCGAGTTGGCTTTAATCATCTCATATCCAATGCGCGCGAGTGGCATAATTGTTTTATAAAAAAAAAAAAAAAAACAGTTATTTTAAACAATTAGAAACTGGTTTCTCTTAGCAAGAAGAACCAGATTTAATAATGGCAAATATTCCATGGCCACTGAACTGTGGAATTGTCTCATTCAGTTAATTACAATTGGAATTCACTAGTTAGAGCATCCATCCTGAGTGGGCGAAGGTTTAAAGGGTTATTTCCCATCAAGGAATTAGGGTTGTTCAAGCTCTTGACATTTTGAATGCCTCATCATTCATACTTTGTACCAGAGCTTAAAATTTACCATATATCTTTTTATTATAATTTGGGATTTATTTTATAGTTAGGATCTAATCTTGAGGACGTTGAACCAAATTCAAAACAAGTAGACGGTCATCAAACAAATACCAACAAAAATCAACAGAGTAGTAACTAAAAGTGCGATCCCATTAAAACTGATATGTTTAACAAGTAACGTGATGCTTTTAGTAGCTGGAAGCAGCCATTTTATGAGCTTGAAAACTACGATAAACGCCCTATATAAGTGTTCCTCTCTTTAGAGGACCCAGAAATGTTACCCTTAGATCTATCTGGGTCATATATATTTCACAGTATTAAGTAGCGGAGAGACCTTTGCGTTTAAGTTTTGGAAAGGTTCCTTTTTTGGAGGGGTCTTACTTAAATTTTTAACGGTATAAAAGCCTCTGACATCCATTTTGCTTACTTTTCTCTCGCGAAACCAATGCCCCTACTTTGTTTTAAGGAAGTGGCAGATTGTTTTGATTGCATCGGGTAGAAAATCGAGGGCAAACACGTGTGACTAAGAGAGGTGACTCTCGGTGAAAATGTCCTCCATACTTTATGTTAATACTTTTAAAATAATTTTCAGGTATGTTAATACTTTTAAAATAATTTTCAGGTATTTTCAGGAAATAACGACCGATATACACCTGTGAGTCACGACCTGAAAGATCCAGTTATAGTTCGCTACATTCGTGTCCACCCGGAAACATGGCAGTCACACATCTCCATGAGAGTTGAGTTCTACGGCTGCAGGGATGGTAAGGACACCATCCATTGTTTTCTCAATGGCAAGGTTTACTTTACCTGAGTTCAATTGATCAGCAATAACAGGACAAAATAAATGATAATAGTAATAATAATAATAATAATAATAATAATAATAATAATAATAATAATAATAATAATAATAATAATAATAATAATAATAACAATAATAATAATAATAAAATAAAAAAAATCAATCAATTAATCAAACAATAAAAACACATGACTGGTAAGTGGGATTTTGGGAATGCCTAATTAATTCTTTGTATACGCGGTTGTCGAAAAGCAAAAAAATTAACTGCCTTTGAACTGCCCGCTACAGTCGACGTGTTTATTTTCTAAAAATAGGCTTGACAGATCATTTGATAGAATTTTCTCTTCAGATGTTAAAAGTTCAATTTGTTAGTGTTGTTTGCAGAATAACGGCAAATTTTAGTTTGAAGGAAACAGTTAATTGATGTTCTACTAAACATATTCATCTGTGGTCTTTGCATAAAACACTCAGGATTTGTGCCACCAAAACTTGAATGCCAGTCGGAACTAGGAATGAAAAGTGGAAAGATACCCAACAGCGCAATAACCGCTTCAAGCAGCCTCAATCAGTACTACGGACCAGAGCGTGCAAGACTCGATCAAATAAAATCAGGAAGTTACGCTGGAGCATGGATTCCTAAATACCAAGATCTCGGGCAATGGATTGGAGTCGATCTGGGAAAAATTACCAAGATAACACGAATTGCAACTCAAGGGCGTCAAGATGCAAGCCAGTGGACCAAAAGCTATTCTCTTACCTACAGCGTGGAGGGAGGCCCGTTCCTTCTTTACAACAATAAACAGGTAAAATACTTTGTAAAAGGAAATACTGTGAGTCATATTTACCTTACAGGTATTAATTGTACTTCACTGTGGTTAAATGAAGAAAAAAAAAACCTATCTGGCCGTCAGGTTGGTTCGTTATCGAAGTATGTGCAAAAAACACTGCAAAGTTAATCATCTGTTTGAATTCCGTTCGTGATTAGAGGTAGGCGTAGGTTTCGGACGCTTTACTGCCGGAAAAAATACTGTTGGTAAGATATTGATATTCAGCCTCGTCCCCAGTGGTCCTTGACGCCCAATTGAATTCAACGTCATATGCACCCAAATCCAAACATCTAACACAAAGCTTGATTCACTTGATACTCGCTTCAAGGCATTGGAAAGGCCCCAAAATGGCCTAATCGGATGCAACATCTGATGTTGAACATTAGGGACTGTGCAATAATTATCAGAAGCGGGGGGGGGGGGGGGGGGCTGAAAAACCAGAGGGGGGGGCATTACCTAAAATTGCTGCCAAGATAGGGGGGGTCAAAGTAAAATCACTCATTTGACAGAGGGGGGGCCTTAAGTTTTATTCGAAATGTAAATAAACTTAAACGCAATTAAAGATTCTCAATACAGGCCTCATGATAGACTGTAACAAATATCAATACGAACAGCTGTTAAACGATTATTGAAAAAATTCCATCAAAATGAAAAGATAACTGATTAATTTTAACCCTTCTTCTATTTAATTAAGCTGACCCTATGTAAAGCAAAAATCATGCACTTGTTTTTTAGCATCCCCCGTAAAACAATGGGAATCAAACAGATCTCGTAGACAAGCTTTGTCGGTTTTTGATGTGAATAAAAGTAATGTTTCTTCATCGACTGAATCGATTTGCTGAATTCCATACATCTCTGGCTCATAACAAAGTTCAACAGGCTCTCCTCCCAAGGATCTAAATATAATGCAAGCCCTTTTCGTCTGTTATTTGAAGCGTTCAATCTCCTGTTCTTTGATTTTTTTCTCTGCTCCTTTCTCTTTCTGGCTTCAGAAGTTTTGGATTTTGAGCCAATATGGTAAGCACCCCGGTACTTAGCAAATGCTTTGTCTAAATCTTCAATCAAGCGATCAATATCACTCTCAAACGTTTTGTTCAACACCGTGAGTTTATTGCATTGAAAGCTAAAAAAAGGGAAGCTGAGCGCAATACCCTTCCAGACATTAACTGGAAAGAAGAAGATGAAGTCAAATCCCTCACAGCAAGACAAATTAAGATCTATCTTAAGCAGAACAATCTTCCTGTATCTGGAAGCAAAGCCGTGCTGGTAGCACGTGCTCTTGATTTCTCGCAAACTGGAACACGAAACAACGAAAGAATTAGTGCCAATGACAGTGACACAGAACTCCTATCCAGTGATTCCGAATGCGACTCTGATTCTCACACAAGCACTTCCGAAAACAACTCTGAGTTGGATTCAGATGACTCCGAAACGGATGGCTTTGTTCAACACACATATGAGGTATTATTTGTTCCAGACGAAGACATCCAACAAGTAAGCGTACGCTTACAGTAGCATGACAATATAAAAGGTATGCACTTAAAGGCATCTATGGTAATGGTGGCGGCGAGGAGTGAGTGCGTGTGTGTGTGTGTTGGTGGTGGTGGGGGGGGGGGGGGGGTGCGACGTTATTTTTAACATAACAGAGGGGGGCTTAGAACTAATTTTTTAGTTTTGGAGGGGGGGGTACTGTCTAAGTTTTTGCTAGATAACTCTAGTTTTTCAGCCCCCCCCCCCCCCCCCCCTCCTGATAATTATTGCACAGTCCCTTAATGAACTTTCTCTAGAAGCAGTGGAAGAATCACGTTACGAGTTTTGGCTATGCTATTAAAAAAATATTAAGTACGTAGTACTGGGGTAACCCCTCGACGAGCTACAACCCGTTTAATTGTAACACTTTCCCCTACTCCGTCCCCCAATATTGATAACAATAACGCGCAAAACCAAACTCTTTTTGACTCAACATTGAGGGGAGGGAAGAGAATCCATGTGGGGTGCCCGTGACCTGAATACGATTCCTTTCCTAACCAATTGCCTGTCTCATCTTGCAAGATTCTTCCTGGAAATACAGACAGTAACACAATTGTGGGAAACATCCTAAACCCACCCATCGTCGCACGTTATTTGCGAATCCACCCTCAAGCGTATCAGAGTTATATGGCAATGCGATTCGAGCTCTTTGGATGTACCGACGGTAAGTAGATGATATTTATCCTTTTCTGTATATAAATCAGTTGACACTGTGTCAAACGCCTTGGTACTGTAGTATCAAGCTGAATTGGGCTCAGTACGACTGGGGCACAAACGCCGAATTTAATTCAGTGGAATTTGATAGCTTTTCCAAGTCTAAATTCTGCAGTGAAAAGCGTTGCTGACACAGATTAACTTCTAAAATCAATTCAATTTGGCCCTGCTCTTTCAAACATCGAACGTTCACCTGAATACTGCGTTGGACGCAGTGGACAAGCGCTGCGTCTGAAACGTTCTCAAATATATAGGAACGAAATTAATTATTTTACACGGTGTTAATATATTTCAAAAATCAGACATAAGGGGGTGTAAAAAGTACACAGGTTAATCCTTGTGATCAATTGATTGCTCGTCAGTTCTTGTCCTCCAACAAATGGTAGAAGTTTTTTTGTATCCTTGACTGATCCTCTCTTTGACAGTTTGGACTAAGAATGGCTTCTCTTAAAACTGTCTCAAAACTGTTTTTCAACGAGTGAGCAAAACCCATATTTATAACTGTCGTTTGCTTCAAAGGATTCCCTCTCCCTCAAGTGCCCCCGTGCCAAATGCAACTGGGAATGCAAAACGGAAAACTGCCGAATTCAGCCATATCGGCCTCATCACAGCTGAATTCATATTATGGACCCGAAAATTCCAGGTTGCACTTCCATCCACAAAGTGGTCGCAACGGAGCCTGGATTCCAAAGTCCCAAGACCATCGTCAGTGGCTTCAAGTTGACTTTGGAGTTGAGACACAAGTTACAAGAATTGCTACTCAGGGTCGCCAAGATGCTGCTCAGTGGGTTAAAGAGTACACACTGAGATACAGCACTGATGGGTCTTATTTTAAACAATATCAACCCGACGGATTTACCAAGGTGAGGTCGCCATGAAGGATCATACCAATGATTTCCCTGCTACTTCTCTGATCGGCTTCAACCCGTGAATATTAGGATTGGAAATACTTCACACACTCACAAAAAACTGTCCAGACTCTATTTAATTGAAATACTTGAAACATTTGGAGCTTTTTTAAAGGGGCAGTATCAAATAATTGGTTGAAAGGGGGAAAAATAACTCGGGCCGCGAATGGGAAAGTTAATTTTATAAGCTGATGACCAGTTTTTGATTAATTGCTGTGTTATCAGCAAATAAAATCAGTTTCATCTTCGGAAAGCAAACAAACAGAATCCTTGTTAAAGGATATCCCCGCTCCAAGAATTGAAGAACGGATTGAAGCATTGCGAAATGTCGGTTTGTGTATTTATATGTATAATGTACATTGTGTATGTATACGGTATATATATTTACCTGCATTTGAGAAAACATACCTGTACTTAACCCGGCTACACAGGGCAAAAAACTTAGCCTGACTTAGTCTCAAAACACTCCCCTCCAACCCCTCTGCTTTTCACACAAGCTTGCCAGTCACCCACCTACTCTTAGGCTTCACTCCAGGCTGTGTCAACCGCAGCCAATTCATTATGAACAGCCTGCCGCTGAATGGGGGAGGTTGCCAAAAGAAGTCACACCGCGATAGGAGAAAGGGCAAACATGGGCTGAGTTGAAGGCTCCAAATCCCACCCCCCAGCAGTTAGCCTTCACCCTGGGCAAGGTCACCCACTGGTGCTTGACGGCAAGCCCCCTCAAGTTTATAGCACCACAGGAGCGTGAAGCCGGGCAAGCCGAACTAGCAGGCACGTTTTTACAAATTAGCAGATATCACAGCCAAATAGCTCCCAGGAAGGCAAAAGTTTAGTGTGCAGGCAAAATGTATAAGGCCCAGCTTGTAGCAGATCAATTCGGGGTAAGCACTCTCATGTTGAGTGCTAATATCTACCTGCATTGCAGAAAACAAGCAGGCACATTTTGACAAATTCGCACAGATATACATTCCATTGAACAAACGTTGTCCCGTTCAAAGTGTGTATCGTAAACGATGCGGCCTGATGGAATTATGGGGTGAACTAATTAGCATGCGCATATTTCGTATTTGTTCTCTTTTGAAAACCGCTTATGCTTTTATTTTCTGACAGGAAAAAAGAGAATAAGCTTATAGGGGAAAGGATTCCCAGAAAATTGTTGAGTCTTATCGTTCATGATTTATACCTTTACCTGACAACGTTTCTTAATTCGAGTGTGAAGATTAGATATTGCAGGTATGGTCGAAGGGAAAGATTTGTAAGCCGCTCACAAGAATTTTTGTTTAAAAGATCGTGTGGTGGTGAAATTGGAGGTAAAAATACACTAGCTTTAACCGGGTAGTTTCAAATTGTGTAATGGCTCGTGTAAAACAATGCATTGCAGGACGTTATTGGCCAGGCTTCGCTTTTAATGATTTAAATTAAAATGATCAAAATTTACACATTTTAAACTCATTCGTGATCCTAAAAGTGTTTTCTTCATCTTTGCAGACATTTGCTGCCAACAGTGACCGATACGCAGTTGTGGCCCATAACTTAAAGGCACCTATCAGGGCACGATTTTTGAGAGTCGTTCCAGAGGAATGGCAAAGCTACATTGCTTTGAGAGTAGAATTTTACGGTTGCAAGACAAGTACGAGTTTCACTTTCATTGCTTATTTAAATCACTCTTGATAAAGTGGACCTATCATGTCCGGCAAAAGTACTTGATAATTGAAAACCTTAATAAAGGTAGCTCAGTTATCTAATTTTCATTTCCCTTATGTACAGAAATTTAACCTCAATGAGCCAGAAATAAATTTGCTTACTTTTCATTTCTCCGAAAAAATTTTCACCAATATTTGCTTAGCCTGAGGTACGTAATCGGTCTAGAACAATTTTCAGACCTGGCCCCAGTTGTTCAAAGAGTGGATAATTTTATCCACTGGATAGGTTAGTATCCCGCAGATGAAATGTGTGCAAGATTCTCCAGATAGCCCTATAATTTGTGGATAGATTAGAAGCGTATGTCAAATTTAAGTCTGGGAATTTGTGGAAAACTTGCCAAAAGCGTTAGTTGGAGGCCATGTGCTCCGCTTGATAGTGACTTATCCAGTGGATAAAGCTATCCGCTCTTTGAACAACTGGTGCCAGAATTTTAGAATTGACCTAATCTTGAGAAAAACATTATATAAAATACACATGGCATATACTAAATAAACCAATTTAGACAGAGTACAAATTAACAGCCAATCTAGTAACAAAATGCAAGGGAATAAAGAAATAAAAACATAAAGAATGTTAAATGCATCCTTCTGTGGTTAAGTAATTAACCTGCTACAGACGTCCTCTGGAGTAGTCGCTCAGATCGAAAGTGAAGTAGGACAGTTAGCACCTAGTACCTGTTTAGAGCATTTTTAATGTCTCTCAACCCATTTTCCATTATTTTCCATTCAAACTTAAATCCCTGCTACAATTTGGCTCAATTTGTATTATTCTAGATATCCGTATCCTTGAGCGGTGGGCAAATATTGAAAGACTACTCGGCATTCTATTTGCCGAAAAACAACTTAGGTTTATTAATTTAAAAGCCTCGCCTTCTAATACTATAATCTCTAATGTTCGTAACACGTGGAGAATATAAATTAATGCGGAACTCTTATAATCACCACCCAAACTCTTTCTAGAAAGGTACTGTTTCTCTTATTTAATTTATTGTAACATTTATAAAATGTTAGGTAAACTGGGAACCGTTTTTTTTTTGGGGGGGGGGGGGGAGGGTGGATGGGGGGAGGGGGGCAGGGCGGGGGGTCTCATGCCCCATCACCAACATTTTCCTAAACATGCACTCTTGTCAGCAAACATGTTTGAAAAGATGGAAAACGTTATTTCATTCTTTTTACTTGTCTTATATCATAGACGATGGTGGTTACTCAGAATGGAGTTCCTGGACCCAGTGTTCTACAACCTGCGGAAATGGGCGTCGAAGTCGCAGTCGGTCGTGCACCAATCCCCCTCCAAGTCCCGGAGGGAAGGACTGCTCACAACTTGGACCTGAGAAGGAAACTGGTGAATGTAACAGTGGCGGATGCCCAGGTATGTCTTATGATGCTACTAAAATATTTAAAAATGTGGTTGTGTTCACCGCATCCTGGTTACAGCTTCTGACAGCTGTTGTAAGTACTACAAACGGTCCTAAATTCACTGCTTTTCACTGAAAATTATGGCAAAAATACTGTACATCCTGTAGAATAATAAAAAATCCCTCAACAGGAACGATACAAAGTAAGGGGATCCTAATAAAAGCCTCAAAAACAACGATTTCAGTTGAAATCATTCTTATTGGACATCGACGCATTTCACACTGCACTGTGTTCATGCGCTGATTATGGCCTATGGAGGAATTTTGCCAGAAAATTAAAAGACTAGACCCTAAACAGTATATTTGAATGTTTTTTTGTCAATGTTATTTTATAATTCGTACTCTTATCGCATATCTCTCATAACCTTTTAAAACCAAAGACAAACTATGTGTGTTAAACTCTTAGTGCTCACTTATAAAAAAAAAAAAGAAAAAAAGGTGAAAAAGATAGGGAAACCATCATCACAACGGACAAAAGATGGATGTGGCCGTTTAATAGAGGTGGCCGCTTAAGAACTACTAGTAGTGTACTGAAAAAAAATACCAAACTTTTATAATGGGCCAATTAATAGGTTTTCTATTGTATTTAAAACAACATGAGAATTTTCTGGTCTTCTAAACGGATACTACAACTCATTGTATAACACGTTAATCTGTTGAACCTTTCCCTTTATTTTTTTACCATTTCATAATCACATTTATAGTCAACGGTGGTTACTCTGCCTGGGCATCATATGGCTCATGTTCAAAATCTTGTGGAGGCGGAGTGCAAACTCGTACCAGGACCTGCAACAATCCTCCCCCGGCGCATGGAGGAAATGACTGTAGAAATCTGGGGCCAAGTTCTTCTACCAGAGAATGCAACACTCAAGGATGCCCAGGTGCGACGAGACTCTGCCGTCCTTTATTTTACTTGTTTCACTTTAAATTTTTTTTTAACCGTCATAACGTTCTTTATACCTGGACTTGCGGAAAGACTTAATTATAATGTCAGGCCTGATGGTAGTCTCAATTTAGTAATAAATGGATTGGCCAGGTTAGTTTCTTTTCGCATCTATGGGGAGTGGAAACAAATGTTTGGTTTTTTAACAGAGTTGATAAGGTAATTTCGCCACTATAAAGACATTCAAGCGCTAACAACGCTCAAAACGTCAGCACTCAAATCTCTTGGCTTTAATTATCATATCAACTCTGTTCATAAAATATAAATCAAACATTTAATTAATTAATTACCTGCAAGAAATAAATGAACATTTCAAACGTAACTGTGAACTTGTATCCCGACAAAATAAATTGCAGATTTGCTGGAGAATCAAGGAATATTTTCATCTTACGTGAAGCTATTGTGAAATGCTTATCGGGGAATCGAATTTGTCTAGCTTTTCCTTAGCCTCTCACGCAGACGTTCTTAGGGGTTCGTCACGCGTTTGAAACCCTCAGGACGTCTGCGTGGGAGGCTAGCTTTTCCTTAGCTTATCATATCCTGAACATCCTGCTGGTAGAGTCTTCCACAAGACAAAAGCAATGGTCTTCTTATGGAGACGAATTGTACATTTTGGCACAGTAGATTTGAGAACTTAGATCAACAGGGATAATGTTTGTGGGAGCAGGGATGGCGCAGTGGTGATTCCTGGACTCGGCATCAAATGTGGGTTGAGTTTTTTGTTGGTTCTCGTCCTTGAACCGAGAGGTTTTTCTCCGGGTACTCCAGTTTTCCCCTCTTTTCAAAAACCAACATTTCTAAATTCCAATATCGATATGGAAAGTGTCCCCAATTAGTGCTCTGCGCTAAAGACATTGACACTTAAATAGAGTTATTTATATATTTATTTATTTTAATTTCTGTGTTCTTATCAAAGATGGCCAAAGAAACCTTAATAATCCATTTAAGTGATTCTAATTTTATTTTTTCTTTGAATTTCTTTTCCCAGTTGATGGTGGTTATAGTAATTGGGAATCTTGGAGCGATTGTTCTGTTTCGTGTGGAGGAGGGCGAAAGGCTCGCACCAGGAGTTGTGACAACCCGGCGCCGCAACATGGCGGAAAAGATTGCTCTGGTCTCGGACCTACGGTCCAAACTATCCAATGCAATACAAATGGTTGTCCTGGTAAGCGAAAAAAAAAAAATAAATAAATGTAGTAGTTTTAGTTTTGAATTTAGGAGAGACGTTTTCTAACGTTAAATTTATCCAAAACACCGCGCTTTGAATTTTTCCTCTACCGAGACAAATGCGAAGTTTGCTCTGATTTAAGACTTTGCACCGATACTTTCCTTTAATCCGCCACCTTTGGTTACAGTTATTTATTGCGCGTGGATATTTTTACTCATTTTACAGTTAATGGTGGATACTCTTCTTGGGGACCGTACAGTGCCTGCTCAAAGTCTTGTGGAGGTGGGTCTCAAACTCGAAACCGAGCTTGCACCAATCCACCCCCGGCTGCAGGAGGGGCAGACTGCAGTAAACTAGGACCAAGTTCTCAAAGCAGGGAATGCAACAACCAGAACTGTCCAAGTAAGAGCAATATTTTGTGCAGAGTCACTTAGATTAATCTTTTTTATGCAGATTTATACAGATCTGATTAACAAGAGCATCAGTTTAACGACAACACCACCACCAACAACAATGATTAACTGCAAAGCACTCAAAATAAATAAATAATAACTGATAATATAATAATAATAATAATAATAATAATAATAATAATAATAATAATAATAATAATAATAATAATAATAATAACAACAAGATCAGTTTACGCATTAATAAAAATAATAAAAATCCAGATACACATTGAAAAGCCAATCCAAGACAGGACAGGAGCGAGCCTCGTTACCACTGACTTGTTTTAAAGACCGTCTTTTAAGTCAATGCCCATTATCTTCGTTTTAGTTTATCAAAGAAGAAAGTTTATTATGAATAAATAAACAAGTAAATGAACAGCAAATCTTTCTTTAATTTCTCTTATTTAAACTATCGTGGGATACGCGCAAGGCTGATTGAAGAACCTCACACATATACGTTTAATTGTTATCCACGTGATCTTCAATATAATGCACTCTTCATTGCTCTGATTTTCATTTCTTGAAGTTAATGGAGGGTACACTGAGTGGGGAGTTTGGGCAGACTGTTCTGTTTCATGTGGGGGAGGACGACGTTTTCGCAACAGAAAATGCACCAACCCCGTGCCGCAACATGGTGGAAAAGACTGTTCGAGCCTTGGACCATCGACCGAGACCGAAGAATGTAATACAAAGGGATGTCCAGGTAGATCTTCCTTTCGTGCAGAGCATGAAAAAAATGAAATGGGACGAGATGATTCCTACTCGCTTGGGTTTATACCAAAATCAAAACAATAAGCGGACATTACAAAATAATTTTAAGAATTTTTTAAAATTCAAGAGTTTTAAAAAAAAATTAAGATTAAAAAAAAAAAAAACTCTCTCATTATTAGGGTGGCGGGCAGATACATTCTCTAGATCAATTTTTTAGTGAAATTAAATCATGATTTGAAGGACGATGCCTCCTGATAAAGAAATATCCTTGCACAGCTAATGACTATGCGGGAAGCCAAGGGCAAGGCCTTTAATTTTGGAATCCAAATTGAAAATTGGGAGTAACCACACATTTTCAAAGATAATTAAGCAACAATATTATAAAAATCCTTAAAACACAAACAACGCATAGCATTATTTTTTTTTTAATTGAAGCTTAATTATCTCTGAAATATGTGTGGTTATTCCCTACTTTCTTCTTGGATTCCAATTTAACAACCCAATAATACCTCTGTATCAAGAACTTCCGTCCTTAAGGAACGTGAGTTTCTCCGACCATTACGTGGTGTGCAGAACGTATGCGCAGTAACTAAATGAGGCGCCGCCCTAGCTTAATGTACTGTTTTAGTTCATTACTTTTCACGGAATGTCCGTAGTTACCAAATATTGCATTAAGGCAGACATAGATCACAGTTTGGGGAACCGGGATGGCGCAGTGGTGAGAGCACTCGCCTCCCACCAATGTGGCCCCTGTTCGATTCCCGGTGTTGACGCCATATGTGGGTTGGATTTTTTTATTGGTTCTCGTCCCTGCTCCGAGGGTTTTTCTCCGAGTACTCCGGTTTTCCTCCCTCCACAACAACCAACATTTCCAAATTTTAATTTGACCTGGAAAGAGTGGAGAGAAGAGCCCCTCCATGGATTGCACTGAGATTCCCATCATTTATTTATTTAATTATTTATCTATTTTTAACTAAAACAAGAGCACTTTTTCTCACTTTTCTGGCCATGACTGTTGTTTTCGCAACAATGTTTTAGTGGACGGTGGATACGGTCCATGGGGAAGCTGGAGTCAGTGCTCCATAACTTGCGGAAAGAAGAAGGGGGTAACGACGCGTGATAGATTGTGCAACCACCCAGCACCGCAAAATGGGGGCAGTGATTGCTCTAACCTTGGAAAAGGCAGTGAAACAAAAACATGTAAACCACCAGTGAAGAGATGCCCAGGTACTATACTATTATACAAAAGAGCACTATTGTTCCATGCTTTGAAAACTAATTATCGCATGCTTTAATCGAAAATTTTAAACTACGTTTTCAATTTGAGTCAAGCCATGCCCAGATACTTTACTGCTATAGAAACGGGCCGTAGCGTTCCCGGGATGTTTTGAAAAATAATAATCGCTTACTTTAATCGAATTTTTAAAATTACGTTTTTAGTTGCCAACTCAAGAAAGCAAAGCTCTACTCGTTGCTATGTAAATTATTTATTTTTTTAAGAACTACTTGTGGGAATGCCTTATCACAAAATTCAACCCAAAGCCAAGGCCTCCCTTGACCTTAAACTCTGACGCTTTCTCGCGAGCATCGTGTGCTCACGAAGAATTTGAAATTGTTCAAATGCTCTTCTCAAGCTAATTTGTAATTGAATGTGGTCTTTATAATAATAAACGTTCGTAAATTTGATTTGAATTTCTCCAAGAAATATTAATGGAATTGAGAAACCATGTCACTCGTCTGCCCTTAGTGTTTACAACCCACTTCTCTGTGTTTGGAAATCTAATGAAGCACGAGTGCTTGATATATTGCATAAAAATCGATGGAAGTTCAATTGTAACTTTCATACAATCTCATCGACCCTGAAGTGATCTTAAGGACTTTAAACTATTTTTAGCTCTGTCCTGAGTCACCTTTATGTTTCCTTGTTTAAATTTCTTTTTTAACAACGTTTTGTCTTTAGTGGACGGAAAGTGGAGTGCGTGGACAGCATGGAGTGGATGTTCCGTTACATGTGGAGGAGGAAGCAGGAAAAGGACACGGCAGTGCAATAATCCTAAACCTAAAGGTGGCGGGAAAGACTGCGAAGGACCAAAGGAAGAATCTCAGGAATGTAACACTTTCAAGTGTGGGCGTAAGTACGCAATTCTCTTGTGTTCTCAAACTCTAATAATTCATAAACCGAAAACAAAGAAAATCACTTCTGTGAAGCATTGATTTTCCTCAGAGATGATCTTAATTATTGCACAATTTCTGGGAAAATCACTACCACTCTACCGTGACGTAATTATTCAAAATATCTGATGAACTTTTAGCTTTGATTTCCTCAAAGAGCTATTAATAGATTGAGAAGCTATATTAAACACTCAAAAAGTGACTAATCCAATTTCCAAACACACTTGAAGTTGGTTGAAAAAAAAGGCAATACCTCATTTTTTAAACCCACCTCAACCAACGTTTTTTTCAACCCTCTCAGTCATTTTAGATGTATTTTACATAATGATTGCATCAACGCATACATATTTTATTGGCTAATCCCCACTGGGCTTTTCAGAGTCAATTTGACATTACATAACTAAGTACAAGACAATGATAAAAGAAGATAAAGCTGGTGGATTAACTAAAACAGTCATTAAGAAGTTTTTGCCTAAGTAAGCGCTTGAACACCGTCACGGAAGGGCTAAGTTTGAGCGAAGGCTGCAACTCATTCCACAGAGAGGTCGCTCGATATTGAAAGGTCCTTTGGCCGCTAGCAGTGCGGAAGGGTGGTATGTTCAAAAGTTGAGAGTTTCTGGTATTCCTTGTCGAGACGGCGGATCTTCTGTCATTGATAGGCTATATTTGTTGCTTATTTGTCAAAAACGGCGTAAATACTCTAGTTTAATTAGATGCCAGGTGCATGTTATCTCAAACTTTGATAGACATTTTGACTAAATCCTCGTAACACAACTTCTGTAAGTATAAACGAATGCATCGGATTTTCGGAGGTATAAGCGTTTATACTCGAAAGAAGGAAGATTGAAATTAAACTGCAAGAGCATTGGTCTACAGGGATCCCGAATGCTTTACAACTGTATTCTTTTTATAAAGTGATCAGTAGCTGTAAAGTGCTCGGGTTCCCTGAACTCTGAAGCTGTTACAATTTCAAACATGACCTTGAACTTCTGACGCCATGCATTCGTTATGTTTTAGATAACTATGACTGCGATAACCCTTCAGTTCAGTTCAGTTCAGTTTATTGTTTTTCCATAAATTGTACAATAGAAAAATTATTTATATAGAGAATAATACATGAGCGCGCGGAGATATGGAATTTATCTTCGAGTGTTCACATCGATATCGAACGAGTGAGCGCAGCGAAAGAGTGAGATATCGAATGTGAACACAAGAAGATAAATCCCATATCTCCAAGCGTCCATGTATTATTCTGTTCATTACATAAACAACAATCAGCCATTCCATAAGCCAAAACCATGCCACATAGTCGAGAACCCGATAAATGTATTTCATTGTTTAAAATACTCCAGTGAAAACTCGGAGCTCTACAAAGTACAGTAAAAATAAACGAAAACGTAAACGAAAGTGCAAGTTGCTATGGCAACAAAAGAAGATTTCCTGATTTCTGATTGGCTGATATTTTTACATGTGAAAAATATCGCATTTTTACATGTAAAAATATATGGATTTTCTCAGTGGCAGAAATCCGAATAAAACACTGCTGTTCATATAATAATATTATTTAACTACTAATGGCGAAGAAGCCCAAGGAAGCCACCGGGCTTATAAGGAATGAGCTCCCTCAGTTAAGTAATTAAGACAAAGTATACATGGGACCAAAATCAATGGCAGAGCTACAGTAAATCTTAAAATATATTACAAAGTCATATTAATCATAGTTAGGCTAAGAAAAAAAAAAAGCGAAAGTGAAAGTCAAAAGCAGAGGTAAATAAATAAATATACAAATGAATATTTATAATAAGAAGAATGCTTTCAGCTTACTACAAAAGGAAGCAGAAAGAACGTTTAAGACTATAATCCATTTATTTAAATAGAGTCTAACTTAGGCCCCGACTTAGACAATCAGTGGGCCTCCAAATCTGTTAATAAGTGGTTTAGTTTAAGTAGATAAATAGTTTTGTAGTCTTTGATGCAAGCCTTCTTGCCACCGTCGGTAGTAGACAATGTTTAGATATGATTGTTGGCAAAATTGAAAATAGCTTAGAACATGGTTTTGTTAAGCTACCCTCTGCCTTTTAATAACTGACCCTATATGCCTTACCGCTCTCGTAGTTTTGCTCGTCAAGTAACCTGTTGTCGTTAGTGTATTCATCTTGGCTTATCTACTTTTTTTTTATTTAAATCGGGCGCACAGTAATTGGCTTCTTACCGTTGTGGATACGCTGCCTAATTTAATTCAGTATGTTGTAAATGTTGTAAATGGCAAAGCTAATAACATGACATAAAAAAATGTCATTCACTATATCAACAGCGGAATGGAAGCCAGTTGGTTGCTTCAAAAACATCGATCGAGTACTCGATGAGGTTTTAGCAAGAGTCGGAAACAAACCATCGATAACCAGTCGCTACGACGCATGCGTAGAAGCTGCTGGCAAGGCAGGTATCATGTTGTTTGGTTTGGACGACAAAAGATGCTGGACCAGCCAAAGTGCGCATGTTTCATACGGCAAATATGGAACCTCAGGTCAATGCAAGACCAAGAAGGGAAAAAGTGGGGGCCTCACGGTCGCAGGAACTATGTACGTTTATCAGAAAGACGCAGGAGGTAAAAACTTACTTTATCAGAAACGTAATCATTGTATTATAAAAAGGTCCTTTTAGTTAAACCTCTCTCTACGATTCGCTCCTAAATAATTACATGATTTTATGGAGCACTATCGTAAGTGACCATTTTGCCGTCAAATCTAAATTTCTTCAAATAGGCCATAGTTTGGCACAAAGACTGGTTAACGTGTAAGGAACTTACTTGCATATTTTTTTATTAGGAAATTTAGGCTTAAAAGATTAGTCTGCCACTTTCTGCTACAAACTGAATCAACTCAAGGGTAGCATTGCTGACATCCTTGGTAAACGTTTGAACTGAAACGATTAAAATAACACAAAAGTGGCTACTCTTTTTGTGCTGGTTGCTCAAGCAAATTACGGAACGTGGGGGTTTCTGAGGCTCCAGACATTTTGAGGGGTTATGTTTTGGGTTGTTGTGGGTTGTTTGGTTCGGTTTAGGACTTCCTGGGAGTTTAATATCTCTCGAGGGAGATAATTTCAGCTTTTGTTATAGATTCCTTTTTCTTGATCAATTAAGTATGGCACCAGACATCTAAGGTATGGGATTCCGTCCCTTTAGCCTCTTGGTCTGTATATAGTCAGAGACCGCTGCAAGAAACGTATCTTTCCATTGATGCCAGTCAGTATTTATATCGTCACTGGCTATGACCGAAGAGAGGTTTTTGCTGACAGCAGACCCTCAAAGTGGCCTTTTGCATAATCGTAGACAAATCTCAGAGATTTTGGTAGGGCTTTTATAAAAGTGTTAAACTGGAAAATAATGACGCTGTGGTCTGTAAAAAAAACCTGTATCTTTTGAAAACAATCAGTGTCGGTTACATTGACACGGTTCGGCACGCTCGTGATTACAAGGTCAAGTACGTTGTTGCGTTTTTTTTAGTTGTGTCAAGAGGCGGTCGTGTAGACTTTCAATAAAGGCTAGTTCGTTAGCACCAGATGCGCTGTCAATGGAGTCCCAGAGGATGTCTGGCAAATTGAAGTCACCCGAAATTACCATGTTGTCGAACTGGTCACAAACTTCATGCAGAAAATTATTGAATACATCCATCCAACCTGGGTCTCCATTGGGTGGCCTATAGCAAAAACAGAATAAATTCTTTGACTAGTAAGCGTAGTAATTTTGGCAAAATTGACCTCAAGCTGTTGCAGCTTGGCTTCCGATGCAGGTTTAAATTCTCTAACAGCTTTAAAGGAGGCTGTTTTGATTGCGATAAGAACTCCACCATCACCTCGATCAGACCGATCTCTCCTAAATATTGTAAAGCAAGAATGCAATATTTCAGAGTTGCTGATATTTTCGTTCAACCATGTCTCATTGACGCATATAACGTCAGAGTTTTCGGCCTACGCCAGGTCCAGGAAGCGATGGAGGTTACGCAAGGATTGCCAGTTTATTGTGCTGTCTTTGTGATAACTTTTTAAACTTCTGACATTCATCACGAGGCAATTGATCTTACCAATAGTCCAAGCAGAAATCGGTCCAGTTAGGATTGACGTCACCAGACATCAAGAGGCGAAAGGTTATAGCATCTGAGTTGTTGTAGTAACAAAAGTGGCACATTTTCATTGCATGACACAGTAATAAGTGTTGACTTAATAACCAAAAACAGAGCTCTTCGAGTGACAACCTGATTCTCTTAACAATGTCAACAATTCATTGAAGGATCAATCGTTTTAGAGAAAACGGCAATAAAAATTGTAAGAATGAAATAAGGTAAAAGGACTCCAAGACTAGCGGCACCTCCAAGACTACAGGTCGTTTGACGTTTGAACGCGAGTCATCCTTCTGTCATTTTAGACCGTGTGCATGCTCAAACCTCAAAACGTACCTCATGGAGGAAAAAAATGACTACATTGTCATATATATACATGGCTGAATCGCAGTTTAAGTCAGTAAAGTGGAACTGAGGTGCCGACGAAAGGGATCTGTCTCATTTGGTCTAGGGCCCGACTTTTCTCTTCCTCACTGTCTTGTCGGGGACTAGGTATCGGAAAGCAGCGCGGAACCATCTCCAGCTGGCATAAGCGAACCGCGGACCGAAATCTCGTGGTGCATCGTTATGGTACAACGCTCTGGCAAAGTGTCCCGAGGTGTCGCTGTTGGCTGTATTTTTCTTCTTTTTCACCATTTTGATATTACGGCTGGCAAGTCGCCCGAAGACATCGTAGGGAAAGAAGGCGATCATGTCCCTTGTCATGTCCTTGTCACATTGTCGACGGGCATCGTGTACTATTCATAGCCTTTAAGCCAATTCTGCACATTAAACATGTTCCCTTGAAAATGTAACATCGATAAATACATTTATTTATTACGTGTAGGGAGGATTGCAGCCCTTAGGTGTCCAAGATCAAGGGCCTGTTTCACAGGAAATTTCCTCCGCTAATCTGGAGAGATTCTCGGAAAAAAATAGTAGGCAAACATGAAATAATTACGGCACAGCAGGATACTAAAACTCGAGAAATTCGAAATCTTTTCCGTGAATGTCACCGAAAAATTGAGAGGATATTCTAAATTCCTGGAAGAGGGTAATTTTATTGGTCAAAAATGCCTGGAGAGGCCCGTGTGTATTTTACGGCCTTTTTGAGTGGAAGAAAAGCGCTGGACATATTTTGTGTAAAATAGTTTTTCATGAAACAGTGGAGCCACCGTTATTTCCTGGCGCGCTACTTGCATCCAAATTTCATTGATAAAGAAGTCGTTAGAGCGAACAGTCAAATACGAGTTTTCACGAGCCTGACAAGGGTCCTGAAAGGCAGGAAAAACAAACGAGAATTTTTTACCCAGCTAGAACCAGTGTTTCAATAAAAAAAATCTCAAAAAACTAGATATTTAGAAACGTTCCAGCCAGTTAACCGTCTAATGTTTTCGGTTCCCAGACAGCTCTATTCCAACCTGCAGAGCGGGTTTTTAGTCGAGCGGCCCCATCAGGTACTCCTGTTTAATTCACAGAATGCCGAATATCTTTTATTTTGTTTTCTTAGTACTTGTTTTACTTACAGGCAGACGCGTTTCTATTTCTCTTTAGGTACATGGCAATCCAAGGGCTGTTTTGTCAACTTGGCGCCAACGAAGGCCCTTCCAGACGCTATCGACAGTAACGTGAGTCAGATTCAAGGAAATGACAACATTTTCGACTACTGTACAAAGAAAGCAGATTCGTTTGGTTACAAAATGTTTGGCGCCGATGACAAGAATTGCTGGGCAGGAGATGACGCCGAGAACACGTTTGACAAATACGGTGCGTCCTCGAAATGTTCTGTCAGCAAAAGCGGAAATGGATCTGGAAAAGAGATCAATGGAGACATGTTCGTCTACCGTTATGTGGAATGATAGAGGCATGTTGTTTTGTTTACTTTTGAATGTTAACAAATAAGAGTCGAATCCGCTCGCTGTTCAACCTTTAACCTTTAGGACATATATCTCTCATAGTGCAACTAATTAGATGTTTGTGTGATCTTTTTTTGCTTCTTGAATTGCATCTCGCAGGCTTAAAAAAAGGTGTAAATTGGGTTATAAGAAAAGAACCCAAAGCTTTCTGTTGTCTTTATTGGTTAAGCCACAGCCTAAATTAAAAAAAAAAAACAAAAAAACAGAAGTACTTTACTATCAATCAATATACTGAACTCTAGGAATTCCCCCTCAACGCTTTGACAACGCTTTAAGTTACATGATGCACCCATTGAACAGAGTTTTGTTTTGATTGGACTGGAGCGATTTTCAATTACGACTGACTGAGTGTTAATTTCTGATTGTTTTTGTATTGCATTACTACGCTTTGGCTCTACTTACTAACGCCCAATTATAAAAATTAGAAATGAAAGGATAAAACGAAATTTGAGCTTAATTGACCAAAAATAAAAAGTCCCATCCGAACAGAAGGGAGTTACGATTTTGAAAGTTTTTTATTTTCACTGTTAGCACAGCGTAATAACAGCGAGTACAGTAACAAATTTGCTTTTGTGTAATACCCATCATGACGCGATAGTCACTGGCAGTTTTGTCTGTACTATGATAAAGCAAGCGCGTTTTAGATCGAATAAACTGGATGGTTACAAAATAAGTAATTATATATAGCCTCCATTTCGTTTGCTAGTATATCGATCTGATGATTTGAGATTGTTTTGACTCTTACTTTTACATTCCCCTTAAACGTTTCAGTCCGATATACAAGCCTCCTGGATGGTTCTATTTAGTAGTGAAGATCCTGTTAAGATGATTTGTTTTATTAAAATGGATCAATAAAATGAATTCATAACTAATGATTATAATGATCATGATGATGGTAAAAACATGTACTCATCCCGTTCACTCCGCTGGTAATTATTGAGATTAAATTTCTAAGCATAATTCTTACGGTTTTTTTACATCTTTACAGGCTGTGAATTCAGAAAATCGGAACGGAAAAGGCCAGTGTCATAAACCATGGGAAATATTAAGGGGTGTAGGCTTATACAAAAATGATGACGATAGCTGGATTGGGCAAGGTTATTTCTTTATGTAGCACTTTATCTGTTAGAAGAAAATAAAAGAACATTCAAAATCCTACCGTTTCCTGTTTTTTTCTCAGCAGTGAAATAACATGCAAGCAGACTTTGAGGCATCCCAAGTACCGTGTGGAAGATAATATAAACTGTTCGAACTCTCCATCTTCACGTTTAAAGAATTAACCTTTGTCTCCATCCACACAACTGTAACAAAATAAACAGACACAATCTGGCTGTTATTGGCAAACAAGCGTTCAACATATGAAAGCTGGGTATAAACAATATTTCTATTCCATTTTCACAGGCGTCTTACACACCTAAAATGGTTCTAATGCAAACATATCACAAAATATGGGAGCATTCTGTTTTTAACGAGCGAGATGAAAACTTTATTTTAATTTAATCAGAATTTAATCAAACTCATAAATTATGAATTAGTCTACGCATACAGGTAGAGAATTCACCATCAGCTTCCATTACGGACTAAAAAACAAGGACGCAAATCAACGAAACGAATAATTTATTCTTAAAGTGCCTATGAAGCGAAAATTGTCTTTAGGTAGTTATAAAATTTACCCTTTCAAACACGGGATTTCAAAGTTTGAGATTGCTGGGGTAAAAATTGCCGATTTTGTGAGCGCTCAAAGTTGGCCTATTTTGCCTTCAAAAATGGTATTCAAATCGCGCGGCCAAAATACCAGGTGACAATAACCGCTGACGTCACGTTGGTGCCAAGAATTGCAATTCATCATGGCGGAAGAGAAGAAAGATAAGCGACATCGAGGGCGATATTGCGTTGCTGGCGTCCGTAACAAAGAGAGTTGCCAGAATCAATCGTTCACAGAATCGCTAGACATGCTTTTCTCTTTCTACAATCCTTTTCGGCGGCAAGAACGGAATGAAAGTAAACAAACTTTTGGCACCAACGTGACGTCACAGCTTGGAATTCAGCATAAAATTCGACCCAGTCCTCTGACCATTTTTTAAAGCAAAATAGCTCAATTTTGAGCGTTTGTAAAATCTACAAGTTTTACCCCAGTACTCTAAAACTTCGTAATCGTATATGTTAGAGTGCAAATTTTATAACTACACAAAAACAATTTTCGCTTCATAGGCACTTTAAAAGAAAACAGCTTGTAGGCGCGTTGTCTGTTAAATCCTTCCATTTAAAAAAAACTATAAAGGGGTAACTTTCCTTTCAGGACGGATATTTTCCAAAAGTTCGACTTAGACAGCTTCGATAGGCAGAGCTGCTCGTTTCAGCAAACATTAAACACGAACATGAAAACCTGTAAAGGAGCTTACTCAAACGTAATCGATAAGATCTGCACGTAAACACTAAATTTACATAAGCCGAACACAACACTTCGCACATTTCTATCTCCGGCCGCAAAATATAAACGTAACCATTCAATCGACGTTAAAGATCCAAGGCAATCCGTGAGTGAAAGGCTAAGGGTAAAATAGGAAACTAAAACTTCGCAATGAATTTCATTTCGGGTCCAGATCGATTCACCGGAACAAAAGTAAACACTGAAAACAGCCACGGAGAGTCTACTGACTACCGCCGCGGCAACGCTTGACGCATTTCCATATTTTCGATCACTTGGATAAAGCCAAAATAGCAACTTAAGCAAGATTAAAGCCCCCTTCCGATGTTATAAAATGCTGACAGAAGCCGTCGTTTGAACGTAGAAATGAATTGCTATGCTGAAAACAAGGATAAGATTTCGGTCACGTGCTAGGCAACTAAAATAATTCACATGTATCAAGTTTCAATCGGCAACAACGTGAAACGAGGTACAAAACTTACAAAGGTTCTTGGAAGGAATTCAGGAAGCTTTTTTTGTCGATTGGCAACCACGTTAACCCACCAAAAAATCGTTTACTTCCATCTTTGCGTTGCTTCGCGTATCAAAAGGAATCAGAGTGCGTGTGTAGTTTAATTGTTTTGCGCGTTAAGTAGATAACTTTAGACATAATCTGTAATATCATAATATACATATGAGTGGCAGACAACGTTTTAATTTTTTGAAACATTAGCACACCACCTACCTCGCAAGGAATGATGTCCCTCGGGAACTCCCATATATAAAAGTGACGGGGGTGATCGTCGGAAAGTTTGAAAAGAACCCCTAAAGTTACCAGAATTCTGTTTTGTTGGCGTGGTCTGAACAATTTTGTACCCCTAAGAGGTACCAAATCAGTTGACTACCTTGCACTTCCTCACATATTTTTGACTCAATACCCTAAAAGGTACCACCATACTTCTCATAGAAGTCATTTTAGATTTTAACACCCTACGGGGTAACAAACTACGAACGATCACCCCTGTCACTTTTATATGGGAGTCCTCCACGGATTCAAGACAGGATAATTGGGGAGGCCTGCACATTCCCCATGCCAATAATTTGGGCCAAATATCCAGCACGTAACTTCCATAACTTCCATATTGCCGGCCGAAGTGCCTTCTCAGAGCGGAGGGAATAGGCACTACTAAAATTGACTAATGCATAAATCCTAGTTGAAGTTAAACATCCGGCGGCATTGAACCTAGTGTAAAATTATGGATGATATAAATGATATAAAGCTCAGACTAATCTTCGCGACAAACTTTAAAAGAACCTTTTCAAAATGACTTCGCGGCGTGTTGGGGTGTTAAGGGGCTTACGGTGCTCCTTTACTGCAAATGCCACCAAACCATTGACTTCACCCTATTCAGCCACGAAGTGAACAATTACAGTCACATTTGTTGAAAAAGATCTCGTCACCTTGCAATCTCAATGTTGGTTCACAACATTTGCAAACAGAATTGAGAGAAACAACATTGAGAGGGGAGACGGGAGCAGTTGGGAAGGGCAGTATTAGGTTTGTTACGAAGTGTTCCAACTAAACGTGGTCACCATTGTAACTAATGCTCTGAGTGCGCTTGTTGGCGTTCTTTGAGTCCTGTAACACTGTTCTGATAAAAAAAGGAATTCAGTTTTTCAGGCTACCGAGTTCATAGGCAAACATGTCCAATGTACATTAAAACAACTGCTCAGCATTTCGCAGCTAGCAACGAGGAGCGAACAACTTCACATCACGCGGATCCTTTCGGAGAAAAAGAGTAAGTTGTCCCTTATTTTCGTCAATCTGAGACTGTTATAGATATCATACGAAGTGTAATATTATAAAAATCATTTTGTCCCACCAGCGTATTTTTTTCTCCTGTGCGTTGTTTTCGTTCAGTCTGAATGCGTTTTATGAAGCAGCGGTTTTTGTTACTGGGAACACGAATTCGTTACTGTTCCGGCATAGGGATTTTGCGTACTTACGAGGCCCTGGACTTCGGTGTAATGTTACTTTTTGTCAATAGTAATATTTGTCAGGCTAACAAACCCTCCTTGCCGGGTCGGCAATGGTTAGTGTGAATTTCTCGGGAAGTACTTAGAGTTGACGACAAATGGGAGTTTAAGAACTCATCAAATAATTTGGAAACTGTGTTTTTATCATGCTCTTTAATTTTCCCATTAAAAAGTTGAAGGTACATTTTTGATTTGCCCGTACCTAAAATAGCATGATGTGGAGACAACAGTTGTTTCAAAGCATCATTCTATTTTGTTATATCTTTTCCTTTTCATTTTGCTACCCCCTTGTCGACGCCAATCTACCAAAAGGAGAAAAGAAGAACAAAAGATCATCAGCTTCACAACTAGGGTAGCGCTATTCCTACCTGAAATAATCTGGACAAAGTAAATGAGAAAAGTACAGTAAAGTAAAGTAAAAACTTTATTTAGTCCCTTCCATGACTTTTGTACTCTTTTAGAAATCAAAATAAAAGCCAAAAATGATTCACTTACAGACTGTTTGAGTTGCCATATACCTAAATGTCAAGTACAAAAGTGCAATTCCGGCTGGAGGGTAGAAGCTAGTAGAATGAGCGGACATCCACGCTACGAGTCAAAGTATCGAGAACAACGGCACCTTCGTCATCAGCCCAAATTTCGATCTATTTCTTACTTCCACGCGACAGTCGAATTGAAACTGCCCGGTTCAAGGTTCTTATTGATTGTTCTTTACTGCTTAATCGAATATTATTCTGCGAACGAAAAAAGGTGCCTTCCTTACTGGGAAAATTTTGATGCTTCTGGTTTGTTAATGTGACTTCCCAAATTGTTAGCGCCAGAAATTTCCGCCATTTTTCTTGTTTTCGTTCTGCAAGGCTTCTATTTTTTTCTTCACCGTTTACGCCTTTACATGTAGTTTTTGGTTTATTAGCCTTTTATTGTTCCTTTCAGTTAGGCTATTTTTGCATATCGTATATATTGCTTGGCCATGTAACTTTCTTTTTCCAGTGCTGACCTCAGTGCTATGTAGGTTGTTTGAGCTGTGGGTCGGTGTGTTTTTGGCTCGTTCACATCTGACGCGTGTTTCGTCTTTTCAGTCACAATCGTCTCGTAAGTTTTTCGCTAGTTTTTTCGCCTTGGCCTGGTTTTCTTTGTTCAGTTGTTTTGCAATATATTTATCCTGACTTTGTATTTCTTAATTTATTTTCCAGTACCTCTTCGCACCGCATTTTGTTGTATCGCTTCGTCTAATCGTTCAAATAAAGTTTGGTTTCGCGCGTAAACGGCGTCTGTGACTATACCGACTGTTCATTTCCTGAAGGAGAACTTGGAATTTGAATACATTACTCAGCCCAAACCTAAGAAAAAAGAGACAATTTAAAGCTTCGATGGCTGATTAACCTAAACGAAACTTTAGGTAAAGAATTGTGCCGTATACTTTTTCTGTATCCGAAAACGAATAAAATTACTGGAATTCTGGTTAGTACTTGTAACTTACCCCTATCATTATTCGAGACGGTAAACAAACATGTCTTCATTGGCCTCCTTGCCAGACCCGTTACCGCTCTTGCTGACCGAGCATTTCAGTTGAGGAATCGCCATAGATGTCATACGAGTTCTCAGCGTCATCTCCAGACCAACAGTTGTTGTCATCAGCGCCAAACAACTTATAGCCATACGCCTCGGCTTTCTGTTTGCAGTATTCAAAAATGTTGTCATTTCCTTCTACTCCACCGACGTTGCCGCAGAAAGAGTCTGGTAAAGCTTTATTTGGCGCCCGTTCTATGAAATAACCTACCTTTTTCCATGAGCCTGTGAAGATCACGTTAGCGATAAGTGTCAGAGAATTAACAGGGACCGATCTAAGAACCTTCACCAACTTCCAAATTCAACTTAAAGTTTCTCAATCGTTTATTGGATAATAATCTCTCTTTTTTTGCGCAGAATCGACCAGGTTAACTTTGAATGCTGACACGACCAAAATGTGGGTATTCCCTATCAACAAGGGTCGTGGAAGGGCTGTCCCACAATCAAAACCTAAAAGTAAGTTTAACAGTAAATAATAGGGCGTAACTAATCGCGACTTTACCAGTTTGTTTGTTTCACTCTAGTCACACACTAGTGCTGTGTCCTTTCGATACAGCCAGTAAATTATCTCTTTTGACTTTTCCGACAAATTTGATGGTCTTAGGTCTTAGTTCGACTCCTGATCGGAGCACTCGGATTTTTTACGAGTTTGCCTGTGTAATTTACTGATTAAATGCATCATTCTCCTTTATTCACCAGCCTTAATATATTCCATCACATCATTTCCATTGCGCATATGCCACACATTGACATTCCAATCCTAGCGGTATGCAGGATGTTCTAGTTTAATAGCCTTAGCTCCCACGAGTCTCCTGTGGCTCAGTGGTAGTGCGTCCGAATTAGTAATCGGAAGGTCTTGGGTTCGACTCCTGATAGGAGCACTCGGAATTTTTCCGAGTATACCTGCGTCATTTACTGATTAAATACATCATCCTCGGAAAATTAAATTAATTCTGTGGAGTCAACGAGTCCCTCTCTTAGATTTTTGCTAATAAAAATCATTGCAATGTTTATATTTATAATAGACACCCTATGTTCCATAAAATGAGTTAATATTATGCGTTATTTCGCTGCTTGAGGAAATTGCATGTTAAAAGTGAGGATTAGGGTAAAAAGAAATGCTTTTTTCCTTTTTATGGAGCCTTATAAATTTTCAAATACCTGCAATTTTATACAGAAATGCCATATCATAGACAGCTATCAACCGTTTGACATTCATCATTAAAAAGATATTTTAGTGAAATAAAGAGAGCAAAACAAAACAAAACAAAAGTCATTTTACCTTCTGCATCTTTGTTATAAACATGCATCGTTCCTTTATCCGTTAGACCCATATATAAATTTCATTTCTTGTTCTTCTAGCATTGACCTGACGATCCGAATTTGCTGTATGGACCATCACCAGTCCCCTACCTCTTGTCATCCAAACCAACATGTGTTTTTTTTAATTAATTAAAAAGTCTATAAATCCTGATGAATAAAGCTATTGAAATTAAAGGTACGTAACGGCTGCCATGGATAACTTCGGGGACATCTCGTAAGACGGAACCATATTTATTCTCACTTGATATCTCCGCGGGTTACATCTTTGCAGATCCTAAGATGGATAGACGGGTAGATTTGAACATTCCTCGCGCAAAATCTGGACGAGCGAAACTTTAAAAAAAGGAAACGGAATAGTCCTAGAGGAAGCTTTCGACCCAAGTCCCGATTTTGAAAGGAAATTGTTGTCCTGCCTCTTGGTCTCCGAGGATGTAATTAGTGCGCCATGTGTGAAAAATAAGCGCTTAGCTTTCTGATAACAATATAAGCTTTCAAAAACAGCCTCAAATTGAGCTTTGACTAAATATAAATTATAAAAAGAGCTCAGCAATCCTCTTTTTTTACTCGTGGATATGCTTTAGCATCACGAGTGATAGGAGCGTTCGGTATGCAAATGAATCACTCACTCCGGTGTAACCGGAAGTGGAATAATAGCCAATCCCACGTCGGAAGGAAGCGACAGCCGGAAATACGTCTGCGATCGCAGGTTAGATTTCTGTGGGCCGCCATTGCATGGCTTTTTTTTTAGTGCTTTGAACGCATTCTCGCTGCATCATTTCCATCACTAGAAGCAAATGTCTCAGTGACGAAGTGACAAAATGGTGTTCTTCGAAGGTGAAGCAAAAGATTCTCAACAAATGCACATTGATACAATTTAAGAGCGATTTGTGCACCGCCTCCACTCACCGAGGCGTAAATCTTGATGTCGAAGTCGAATCGTCGACGGTAGGTGAGAAGACAGAAGTTTGTGACCTTTCATGTATTTTTGAATTATCCGTTGAAGGTCCGTACCCCAAAGCACCCAAAATCAGGGTTAGGTGCATTTCTGGACATCTGTGAGTGTACTTGGATATCTACATAGCGGTTATGGGTGACGTGAAGTGAGTGTAGAAAGAGAAGTAAACAACGTTTTCCTGCGACAGATCTCCTTTGCAGACGTATTAAGATTTGGGCTGAATTCTTTGAAAATGTGAATTCGCCACAGCCAGCTGAGGATGATGTCTCTCGTTGCAATCAAAAATTGCAGTTTGGTGTGGTCTTTAAGCATTGCAGCATCGCAGATGTCGGACCAAACAGACTGTTGTATTTTACTTTCTCATGATTTTGAGCATTCAACATCAGCAGTAATTTTCTGAAGGATTTCTTCTGATTAAAAGCAACAAAGATATAGAGAAAAGCTAACGATTGTTGAACTGTCTGTACTGTCGGACCAAATCGCTCTGTTCGCAAAGGTGCTGCGTCTGGTTTCCAACTGCATATACTTATAGGAACAACGATTTCAAAGTGGCTTTTCTCAAATGACTGACAGTACAACATCTGGAAATGTACTACAAAATATGTTTCATATTCTATTTATTTATTTATTTATTTATTTATCTATCATTTTTTATTTTTTCATAGATACAAACTGTGACGTTTGTCTCATCAAACTTATTTGACTCATACGCAATTTGCATTTTGTTTCCATTTTCGTTACAAACGTTCCTATAATAAAAAAATGCACCCAATTTCTTTATATTTTCACGGAGTCATTTGTGCTCTGCTATGGGACTCCTTTTCGGTTGGGGATCATTCGTGATCGGCGATCATTTGTGCTTTAATTTGGAGATCATTCCCGGTCGGGGACCATTTCCGGTCCGGAATCATTTTTGGCTCCGGGATCATATGCGGCCCCGGGATCACTCGCGGCGTGGTACTCGATGTAGATCAAGCAAAGTTTACACTGTCTGTACCTACAGATTTGTGGGATAGGTATAATTTTTTAATTACGACTGGTAACATGAAACACAAACGCAAGCAAACTTTACACTGTCTGTACCTGAAAGGTTGTGGGATATGTGTAATTTCTCAAATCACGACTGATAACATGTAATAGAAACTCAAGCGAAGGTGAAGACTACGAGTTATTTGTCGTTCTAACTCCTCATGGCTTGGAAACGACCGATACCTCTCCGAAAGCAAGCTTGAGGCCTGCTTGGCCGTACTCCATTTTTCCGCCAAAAACTTTCCCAAGTTCTACGTTATCTGAAGAACCGTATAGATCCTATGCAAAAATGGCCGACATTTTAATATTCTTTTCCCTGCATTCAAATTAGAACCACGAGCCTCGCTCAAGTGAAATATTCTTTTGATTTTTGAACTCAAGAACGAAGTAAGTAAGGATAAATTGAATGCAAACAAAAGAATATTAAAATGCCAGCCTTTTTTGCATAGGGTCTATTAATGTGTTCATTCTGACAGATAAGTCTACTATCTGAGGCAGTTTGAAACAAAAAAATCAACAACGATTAACAGCAGCTTGTAAGATATAGGGATGAACGAATAGACGTTTTTTCTTTATCTACAAAAAATAAACATTGCAGATGTTCGCCTTACCCACTGACAACTTTCGGGAAATGTTCAGGATTATTGACACATGCAGTAACTGCCGCTGAAAACGTTCCAAACATTATCTGAAATATCTTTTTATGAAATTATCTATAATTTTATCCCTGTTAGCATGCCGGTGGAATAGGCGTTTTAAAAAAGAAAATTCTTAATAAAAACGTTATTAGACTTGTTTACTTGAATGTTTTTTTTTTTGTACACAAAATAAGAATTGGCGCTGAAACATTTATTTTCTTGAAAGCATTCAGTTTGGCAACGGGTTAAACAAGCTAAAGAGAAGATCAATTCTGTTATCGCGATCCTGGGGGGATCTTCCCATTGCGCTGAGACGACTTTATTTAAGAATTATTCCATGAGTTCGCGTTGGATATGAGATGGTAAATAGGCAACGAGGCGCGTAGCGCCGAGTTGGCTATAAACAATCTCATATCCAACAAGCGCGAATGGAATAATTGTTTTATTAAATTTTATTAAATTCTGAACGTTTGGATACTTGGAAGTTGTAGCTGAATTTTATTGCATTCTATTTTAATTTTACAAAACGATCGGAAGTTGATGTGACAAAAACAAGGGGGGAAATGACATGACATGCGCGCCGTTTGCAAACTGAGTTGAATGAAAAATTTGAAAGTGAAGCAAGTGACACTGCTGAACGAAAATTACAACCATCTAGAAATCCAGGAACGTGACTAAATGAAAGAGCTAAAAGCTTGGTCAGGAAGTTTCAAAAGTGTTCAAAGTTTAAGTCATCGAGAAGTTGTTGTTGTTCAATGGAAGGCCGCTCGTAGTAGGAATCAACAGCCTGATCTGACTTGTGGCCTGTTACAGACTTGATGTGCCTCGTCTCACAGTTATGATCGGAGAGGACTGTAACAGATGTAGCCCTGAGGCAATTCAATTCAATTCAATTTTATTTTTCACACGTACAATACATAAAAAACAATAAACATTTATATTACAAAGGGGGAATAAAAAGAATTAGGATAAATTTGTTTGGTTTAGTGTGAGCAGTGCCCAAAGGAGCATGCTGCTTTCGAGTTGGGCACTGCTTACGATGGAAGAGAAAATTATTTCGGTGGAATTTTTTTTTTGTTTTTTTTTTTGCAATGGTTGGTGAGATGCGGATTTATACCAGCTCTCTTGCTCATCTGTTTCATCATGTTGTCGAGCGTAGTTGTTCCAAGTGGTGCGTTGCAATACCAAAATTTCTCGCCCGCCTGATTGAAATTTTGCGCTTTCGCTATCTCTAGGTCTCTGAAAGAGAGCGTCTGAAGCTGGATTGAGGTGTGCCAAGCAATTTTTTTATTGTTGTTACTGGACACCTTTCAGAGCCAGAGACGGAAAATATCTTGGAGTCAGATTCGTCTTCAGCATCTCCAAGGCCTCTCTGGTGTTTTTTTGTTGCTGTTAAAGAACCGGGCTGACTTCTGTTCAATTTATAATACTCAACTCCTTGAGGGGTTTTTCGCAAGGATAGCATTGTCGGCGTTAGTTGGCGTTGGTATTCCCGTCCTCTTCGTCCAAAACAGAAGCCAAGATACAACCAGGCCGTCCTCTGTAGTTGTGCAGGATTCATGCTGTTGGCCGGTCCAAGTTCGCCGCTGTCAAACAGTCTCTTCATTTGCTCTTTGGAAATTGGCTTTTTGTGTACTATGCCGGCAATTTTCCCCGTCTTTCGGAGATCTTTTACGAAGGCGTCTAATACTTTGTTTGCTTCGGTAAAAACAGCGTCGGCGATTATGGAAAAGTTCTTATTATATGGCGGTGACCAGAGAAAGCGGTCAATGGCGGCTCTTATCGATTTCATCGACGTTCTTTTGTAGAAACTTCCGTCCTTTTTCATCGCGGACGTGTAAAAATTCTTCAGACACAAATTGGGTTCTTCTTTCGTCATTTCTTCAAGTGGCTTGGAAAACTTACCACCACATGGACTAGCCAGCCATTCTAAAAATTTTAAAGGTAAACTTTGTTACGTGATGTTTATCAGTGCTTGAAATCTCGACGTACTGAACAATTACAATTTTTTTTTAGTTTGTAAGAAAACTTCACATATACGTACCATTAAATAAGGTCATACCGAAGTTTGTAGCTTTCTTCGTCGTTGCCGGTATGGCATTTTCCATAAGTTTTTGCATTTGTTCGGCAGAAAGCTCGCAAAATCTACTTTTTTCCGCCGTTTTGTCCGGGGAAAATTTCGCTTCCCACGACAAATTTTTCAGCTTGGCAACACTTAGCGCAATCATTTTCCATATAAGGTCAAACTACGGTATATGAGCTGATAACCGAGATTTAGTCAGCCAATCAGAACGCTAGAAACGCAATATCCGAGGTTGAAAGTTTAATAATTTGCGATAATGTCGTCTCAAAATGACGGTTTCTGATTGGCTCAAAAACTGTCTTATAAGCATGACAGCACGGCACTTAAATGGGTTTGGCGCTCACAGCTATTGAAATGTGCTATGAGATGCAATGAGATATTATTATGCGCGTTTGCTTTTTATTGAAAAATATTCGCATAAACTTTCGTTTCCGGTTTTGTTTACAAGTTCACGATTCACGCTGCGCACTTGTACTTTTTACTGATTTCACCTTGAAACTGTGCAACTCTTATGTTGTTATTGCTAAAAAACAACGCGCGTACGAATTTTTTTCGGGAAGGCACCCGCGAAGGTTTGGAGTAACCTTAAAATATTTTTTCGTGGTGAACATGTCCCATGATACAGCGGATACACCTTTTTTCTTGAAGGTAAGCGAAAAAGAGTAATTATAAATTCGATGAAAAAAAAATTTACTTAAAAGACTTTCTTGGGTGTGAAAGCGGCCACGGTAAATAACAATGACCTTAAATTTCAATAAATTATGGCATTTTCAAAGCAAAAAGATCTGATTCTTTTCTGATGTCTCTTTATCGCTAGAAAAAATTGCTCCAAGAGCTCTGCTGCGTTCTCTTTCATGGCTCAGGTCTGTCAATTTGATTTTCTTGTCGTAGCGCCGAACGTCAGACTCGGTAATTTTTACAGTATTCTTCGCCGCTTGTTTCTTTCAAATTTCTAAATCTCCACGGCATCTAGGCTAGGATAACAACGCTCTGTTTTCGTTTTTGGGCAGTAGTATGGTTGGTCTTTTCATTCTTGCTTCTGGTTGTAAGGTTTATTCATCATTGTTTTCATGTTGTTGTTTATATCTCGGCGGTAACAAATTTTCAATAAAATTTGCTGGTAAAATGTTCAAACCTACTAGCTATTTTATCAATGGTAGGTGCTTTATGGACTGTAAATTTTTGCATTTTCTTTCTTTTAACGTAAAAATTAAAGCCAAAAATTCAAATAACCCGCGCCGAGAAAAAATTTCGCGCACAGATATTACCATGGCTACAGTTTAACTGAAGTAAGAATTTCTCTTTCAATCAGCGCACGATTTGTACTTTATCCGTTTACTCTCTTCAACAAAATTTCAGTATTGCGATAAAAAGCTAAATTTGATTTTGAGACGGCATTACGACTTTATATCGACGGCGTTGGGAGAAAATATATTCCGTATTGGGCTCCGTCGCTTCGCGACTCCGCGCAATACGGAATATATTTTCTCCCAACTAGCCCTCAGCATAAAGTCGTAATGCCGTCTCAAAATCGAATTTAGTTTATAGTATCTTTAGGCAGCATTGTATAATTTTAATCACAATATTCAGCAGGTATTGTACTTATAATTAAACGATTTCTGTCTGACAGCATGGCATTTCAAAAATAAACCGACTGCAATAAAATGTCGATTCAAGGTTAGCTTAATGAAAAACTTCGAACGCTTTTCCTCTTTTCGTTCTCTTTGAAGTCTTTCTTCGTTTTTTCTTAATTTCTTTATACGCAAAATTCGAAAATGGCCACAGCCGTCGCCTTTGTAAGACACAAACACTTTAAATTAACAAATGACAAGTTCCTGTCCTCGTTTGAACTTATCATCTTTCCATCCGCTAAATTGATTGAAAGGAATAACGCTCTGGTTAAACGAACGTCGAAATTCTACTGGTGCTTAATACATTAGTTTCTACACACGAGCTATCTATTCGGTGTCATTCTCCTTTCAAAGATCGACGTTTGTAGCCGACAAGTTGTCATAGCAACCACGATAGAAAGAAAGGGGAATCATGGATTCCAACCTTATGATTTATATTTTTCTAACAATATTAATTTTTTTGAAGGTTGCCACAGTCTGGTTGGATGTAAGCTTAATTTCCATTTCCTCAAATTCTTCTTCTTCTTCTTTGTCTCTATCTTTTGTTTGTTCAAAAAATTCCGCTTACTGACAGAATTGATAACTTTCATTTATTTGGGAAAGCACAGCAAGAACGTTTTGTCATTTACAAAAGAGGGTTAATTCTTCAAGGAAAGCACATTTCAAAGCCAGATGAGGGGTTTTCACATTCCATTTGCCGAAGTTCGATATAGAAATAAATTGTTTCAATATTGGTTCTCGTTTTTGGCTCAGAAGCTGAATTTGCTCATGGAAACTACCCGCGTTTGAAGTAATTTGTCACTGTTTCATGTCTGAGTTGACAATAAATGTTCGTGAACGCACGCCATATTCACCCTTAGTGGGTTTATTACCGTTACGTAAACAGGTATCAAGACAAATATCAGCCTTAAATTAAAACACGGAAAAGCTAATTAATGTAGCACAAAGATCTAAGATGCTGCTTGGTGTGTTCTGTAGAGATACCTTAACTGTATTAATAAGAAATGTTTCGTTTTCATTTAGTAAACTTACATTTCATTCTGATGAGAAGCGAGAAACGCTGGGTTCATTACCTACATAAATGTATCTTCCAAATAAACGAGGAGTCCTTCAACAGGTGAAAAAACTTTCACTTCAAGGACACGTTTGTTTTGTCGTTTTAATTTGACCAATTTTTTTTTTGGACCAAAGAACTAATTACTAAGCTGTATTCTATAGACGAACTAGCATGCTTCAAAATTCGCCATGTTTGTTTTCAAAGTGCAGCCTTCAATTAATCAACAACCTTATTTAACAATCATAGCCATAAAATGATGACTTGAATACAGTGTTTCAAATAGTGATGAAAAAGAATGTCTTTCAGTTTTTTCCTTCACTTTATATTATTCCTTCTTTTCCTCTTCAAATTTTTTTTGCAAAACAAATTCGAAAACAGACACAGCTGTCTTCTTTCTAACATCCAAACAAACATCTTAAAATAGCTTCGTTAAGTTAGCTAATGACAAGTTCCTGTTTGCAAATGACAGGGAACTATCTGGATGCGAACTGGTCGCATTTCCATTGGCTTAAAATGACAGGTACGATGTTCAAATTAACCTACGCTAAAACTCTACTGGTACTGAGAACAATAAGTTGCTATCGACAAGCTATCGGTTTGCATTCTCCTTTTAAAAACCAACAATTGTAGCCGATGAGTTGTCGGTGCAACTACGATAGAAACAAAAGAAAATCATGGATTCCAAGCCCCAGGTTTACGTTTTTCTAACGATCCTATCTTGGAGAGTTGTTTTCGCCTGCTTGGATGGTAAGTTTCATTTCCTCAAATCCTTTGGAAGTTGTCTCTTGTTTTTGTTTCAGCTTCTGCCTTTTTTCTGAAACATTTCACGCATTGATAAAATTGGCACCAATTGCGTATTTGAGAGGAAAAAACGCAAAATTTTTGTGAAATAGCAGAGCCTTCATGGTTTAAAATAAATCACGCTTCAAAATTTTTTCTTTTATTTTTTTTCTTTGTAAAGTAAAGAGTCGCGAATTCAAATATTTCAGTTTAGGAGTTCCCATAATATACTCAATTCTTGCCCAATATGGTTCAAAAACGGAATTCGTAATTATCCAGACTTGTATAGCAAGTTTTAATGTCATAATTTCAAATCTGAGTTAGTGACAAAGGTTTGTTATCTATATTCAGCTTCACCTTTTACCAGACTGGTTGTTGAGTTGAGATTATTAGCTGTTATAAAACTCACGCAATATTCTACCCTTTGGATATATTTTTTCATCATGTATGCATGATCTAGACATATTTCAGTTTTATATTAAAAGGAAACAGCTAATTAAAGTGACGCATTTACGCCGATAGTGTATCCTTGTTAATATACCTTTTTGTGATTGTTAGAAATGTTAAGTTGGCAAATTCCTGCTGTTAACCTAGATCTCGTTCAAATGCGAACAGGTTAAAAATATTTTCCAAAATATTGAGGAATTCTGTTGACAGGTGGAAAACACTCCGCGACAGGTTATTGCTTATTTGGTCGTCTTCTTGTCAATTAACTTTCCGTCACTACATTTTACCAATATTACAAGTATTTTGCCAATAAAAAGAGTTTCGAGTGCTGACGTCTCGAACCTTAAGCCTTTCCAAATTGCCTTACATCAGCTTTCCTGTCTAAACTTGAAAGAAATTAAGCTCATCAGTGTCAATAAAGGATGGAGCGTATTTTCGGCGGGAAGTGGGATGACCAACTTCTTTTAGAAAAACAAACGAGAATTTTGAAGAAAAATAATTCTTGTATTCGTTGAATATGTCGTCAAACCACTTATGTCGAGAAAGCAGGCGACTAATAAGCAAATTGGAAACCCGAGAGCGACTGAGATGACGAACAAACAGACAAAATATCAGTTGAAAACAAAAGTGGTGAGTAGGCAACTCGCAAGTCACTTAGAAATTAAAGCTTAAATGCATTTTTGCAGGCAACTGTCGGTAATTTTCCATATTTAGATAGACACCTTTATTTAAAAGCAAAAAAATAAATCGGTAAGACCTCAGGGTAGTCCTTTCAGGGAGCTTACAAAGCATCTCTGCTATCAATAGAAGCCCTGAGGTCATAACCTAAAACATTAGTTACTTCAAATGAATTATTCACAAATACTTAAATCGTTGCCCTACGTCAAATTTTCGAGGATAAATTAATTTTGAACATTTACAGAGCTATTCACAGAGTTGTGAATTGTTTTGAACATTTTGTGTTGGACTTGTGTAATTCATTCGCAGCGTATATTTGTAAAAACGCAGCAAACGTTTAAATATTTCGGACCACAACCAAACAGTATATTTCCTGTATTCTCCTTTTGTTAACGTTAACTTAGAGACTAGAATTATTTCTGTAGGAGAAATATTCAACATTTTGTGTTGGACTTGTGGAATTCATTCAATTCGCAATTCGCAGCGCATATTTGTAAACACGCTCTACATGATTTTAAGCGCTCACTGAAATATTTTGGGCCACAACCAAACATCATACTTTTGTTAACATTTACTTAGAGACTAGAGTTATTTCTGTAGGAGAAATATTCCCAGAGTTATGAATTGTTTTAAAAATTTTGTGTTGGACTTGTGTAATTCATTCGCCATTCTCGGCGAATATTTATATTTGTAAACATGCTCTAATTTTAAAGCGGTCACTGAAATATTTCGTGCCACAACCAGACATTATTTTTCTTATATTCTCCTTGTCTTAAATTTTACTTAGAGACTAGAATTATTTCTTTAACGAAATATCCCCAGAGTGAAGAATTGTTTTGAACTGTTTGTGTTGGACTTGTATAATTCATTCGCAGCGCATATTTGTAAACACGCCCTAATTTTAAAGTGAACGCTCAAATGTTTTGAACCATAACCAAACATTATTTTCCTTTATTTCTTCTTTTGTTACCGTTTGGTATGAGACTAAGAATATTTCTGTGCGAGGAATATTTACAGAGTAATGAATTTTCAAATATTTTTATCCGAGCGGCCAAATTGCACACGTGAAAACATCACGCGGTTGCCAACTTGCAAGCCGTTTACAAATTAAATGCTTTCTTTCCAGCAACAATAGGTACATTTTCCTTATTGTACGCATTTCAAGCTTTACACAGATACATTAATAGTTTCCACACGACAAATATTTTCGGAGAGCTTAATTTTTTCATCCACAAGTATTTTATACTCTCGAAAGTCATCAGAATTCAGCACTGTAATCTCGCACGATCGACAAGAACAGCTGGTTCAAAATAAACCAGCTCCCTGTTGGCCTGCAGTGATAGCTCTGCAGTGGGTAAAGCAGGGAACCAGTATCAAATAGTTCTTGGGTTCGAGTCCTACAAGCCTGACATTTTTGTTCAGACTTTTCTTTTTGGCTGCTTAAGTTGCGTACGTAACTGGGATAGTTTTTCACCTTTTGCTAATTTCCGGTAAGGTAGGTATACTTACATACATACATACATACATACATACATACATACATACATACATACATACATACATACATACATACATACATACATACATACATACATACATACATACATACATACATACATGCATGCATGCATGCATGCATGCATGCATGCATGCATACATACATACATACTTTATTGACACTCCCTTCTAAAGGGCTTTTCAGCCACAATGTTAACTATTACATAATAATTAAGAAAAGAAAACGTATTTACAGTAATTTAATGAAATTCAAAACATGTTCAAAATTGTTTAAAATATATTCAAAAGCATTTCGTATGAGACATATTCTTAAAAAGTGCCCGCTTAAAACCATCAATTTCTTTAATGTTCTTAATATTGTCGGCTAGTCCATTCCATTCTCTTGGACCCCGAAAGTAAAATACCGTTTATCCCATTGCAATTGACAATCTACATCGGGGGACCACAAAAATTGTTACATCCCCTTGTGTTCTTGTTTCGAACTGCTGAACGTTTAACAAAATATTGACCTAAATAGTCTGGAACCAAGCCATTTTGACATTTGAATGCTAAAACTAACTATACTTACCCCGACACCTTAAGGGAAACGTGATAAAATCTTGTCAAACAAAGCAGGACATTCCAACGATTGACTATTTTAGCTGCAGCTTTTAACACATGTCTGGTTTGGTTTGACTAGGCTAGTATTTCAACACGTAGGCTTTTTGAAAACGTCCAACCACTGTGAGGACAAACTTTTTTTGATCTAGGTACTTCCAAACAAATCACAGTTTCAACCTTTTGTCTAATCAGTCTCAATTTAATTGGAACCTTTCAGATGATTGTCGTCAACTGGCCTTCCCTTCTTTTTTCACCTTTGCTAACAAGCGTCTGGTGAATCACAACATAACCACTGTCAGAGTCCGAGATATGAATGCTTGTGAAATGCGCTGTTACCATGAACCCAACTGCGTCAGTATTAATTTTAACTATACCGCAAGTGCCATGGGAACATACAGATGTGACTTGAATAACGCCACTCATCGAGGACATTATGATGAGTTTGTAGACACAGAGGGCTACTCATACCGTGGGGCAGACGTAAGTTCTTCTTCTTCTTCTCCTTCTTTATTTTTCCGCTTATTACTTTCCAGGCTTTCGTACTTTGTCTACGGGAAGTGGTCAAAGCTACTATCCCCGAACAGGACCCACCGAACCAAAGAATAGATGGTGGTCTCTGTCTGCACCCCCTTTCTCAACGTCAAGTGATGGTGTTTATTGCATAGCCACCCCTCTATTCTGCAGTAAAAAAAAAAATGACAATGAGATTCAAACCTCACTTTTGTTGTTTATCTAGCGGTGCTGACTCTTGCTAGCTATATATTTATGCATCAAATTAATATAATTTTGTAGACAATGTTCATGAGATACGTAGTGTCCTGACGATAACTCTCTTACCCGTCAGACAAGGTGGGTCCTCTTCGAAGAAACCTGTTATAACCAGTGCCCTAATATCATCCTTTTTCCTCTTGTCCGCCTTTGAAAATTTTATTGTAAGCGAATACTAAGCTTATAGTATTTTTATTCTTTAGAGTGCTCCTCCTAAATATTTGCTCATTACAGTTTTTTATCGAGCAACGAGTATGGTTCATGTATGTTAAAATTCCCATTCATACTTTATTTTTATTATTTTTAGAGTGCTTGTGATAAGGCCCATTGCGATAACGGTGGTACCTGCCAATCTGGATTTACAGACAAAGGATATCGGTGTTTGTGTCCGCCTGGATTTATTTCTGCACACTGCAAACAGGGTAAGGGGGGATTTCCTCAATCATCTAGTAATTTTCTTCTGAAAATCCAACATGTTCTTTGTGGAAATAGTATCAAATATTGGATAATTTGCTATGCATGGAAGTGAAATGTCATTGCTAATGATTTGATTGCTTTTTTAGCAGCTCAGTATATCTCAATTCCTTTTTCTAACCGTTTCCTTACTTTTCTGACGTGAATCAAACTAACACGCTAAAGACGCAAACAAATTCCGTCGGGAAAATTCTGAAGATCTCGTAATTGACAGTCTTGTTGCTTCTATTGCTTTAAAAGACAATCCTTACAGAAAATATGTTAGCTTATGCAAGACCAAAAATACTCATAAATCTTAACAAAAACCAATTTAGTACAGCAATAAAAAATAAGATTTAATCTACTTCATTTCCCAAACGGACGGTCAAATTTTGATTAATTGTAATCACGAAACCAGACTGCCACTTTGTAGAGAAAATTTAAGTAAATTGATAGTGGACAAATGTATATGTAGCCCCATTTACACCAAAAAAAATGTTTAATTAAACCAGGTTTAACTGAACAAAATAAAAATCGGTAACAGAAAGCTGAACTATTGGCCTTGAGGTGGGATTCAAGTGGGATTCAAGTTTAACTTACGCTTTCATTTGTGCTAAATCTGTAGTCGACAAAAATCTGAAAGCAGCTTTTATGAAGGAAACAATTTTAAGTTGTTAATGGGGCATATGATATATAGAATCCCGCTTGCCACAATAAAAAAAAAAATTGGTTAACAGATTTTAATCCAGATTTCAAAGGGCCTCTCATCTTCACTGTAACCTTGTCTATCAATTTTCAGTTGGAATTCACTGAACGTCCGTTCCATAACATTTTGCCTTAAGGAGTTAAAACCTTTTTCCGAGTCCCATCGTTAATTGCAACACACGTATCTCATCTTCTAGAACCAATCTGGCTTCGTACGTGAGTTTTATTAACTATTACAAAACAGAATTGTGCAATCATTACATTGGTTAGTTTTATCCTCCAACTGCTTTAAAGTCCGCTGTTCACGGTTAAGCGCATGCGCGAGCAGACCGGCTCAGAAATAAATTGCACAGGTCGACACTAAATTCGATATGAGCTTGTAGTGGAACAATCTGTTGAAATCTCGCCCGAATTTTGATCATCCTCTCTTCGTTCTCCACTTTTTATAATCTTAGTTTCCTGTTCTAAATATAAGTTCAATTTTTGTAAGGTTGAAAGTGTTTTAGAATCCGAAATCGACATTTTTGTCCATGGATGGTCAAAGGAGACGTCGCGGCCGACCGGCGACGGGAAGTTCTGTGGACTCTCTGCAAGCACAGAAGTTAACGCGGACAGAGTGGACTGTGTGGTTAACAAGATACGTCTACCAAACATGGAAAATTTGTAAATGGATGAGTCTTTAAAACAGACAACGATTTCGCGGCACATCTGCTTTCGCTGGAGATGGCAATGGTCAGTGGTTACAGGCATGTACTTCACCAACTGGCTTTGGATCAACTCCAGAGTTCCAATTCCCTTAGAAAGTAACCTGATGGCAACTCTCTTCACAGTTTCCTTTTCCGTGTTTTGTATCATATTCTTTGAACGAATAAAACAGAGAGATTGTGCAATCTACGGTGTATTAGCTGAAGAAATATTTCACACCTTCAGTGACTTTCATAATGCGATTTCACTCGCGAGGATTTTCTAGATTTCAATCGTACTGTTTGTTTTCTCAAATACATTCCAGCATCTCGGAAGGACGCTCCGTGTTGTTGTTACTAAACGGTCGCATCGCTTCTTGAAGCCTGCGGATTTCTCTTTCTTCGCCTTCTCGATGGTCTAATAAAATCAGGATATCGAACGAACATACTGTAGTAAGTTTATCACTGAATGTTGATGAAATGCTGGTCCTAAGTAAGTAAGTTTGAGAAAAAGTATCTCACAACCCGGCTTTTCGAACCGCGCGTAGCCAAAAAATGTCGACGCCGCGAGAAATCGACATTGTACTAAAATAAAATTGTATGCGTTCGCATGGTTTCATAAGTTCTGGCATTTCTTGGATGTCATGAGAGATTTGCACGAAGCGTTGCAAAAATCCCCATGTGTTTTACATGGGCAGCCTTAATTCGTTTCTTTATGAAACCTTCAAACTTGACCGAAACACTGGCCGGTCAGTTTTATTTTATGCCAGCAAGTTATGACTTTCCCGCCGTATCCCGCCGGTGTTGTGTACTCGCATCTAATTGGTCCAAAAACAATTAGCTTTACAGCGCTTGCGTCATCGCTCCCACATGCGCCGAACCGTGAAACTCTGCCTTTAACAGCTAAGAGTACACAATCAGATTCTTTATCTCGGAAACTACTTAAGAGAGACGTCAGTTTCCAAAAATCTAGCGTTGGTTAGTATTTGCGGAAGTACAGTCGTTATGGCATGATAATATTGTAAGAAGTCGGCCCTAGTTTGACCATTTTTAATAGAAAAGCTTCAAAGAAAATAAACAATCCATCCTGTGTGTTACCGGAACACCGTTCCTGATTAAAGAAAGGTTCCACTAAATTAAGATTTTATTAGCAACATTGCATGACTTTTTGAACCAATCTTAAAGGCTTTGAAAGTTTATAACCTTTTTTTTTTAAAGAAAAAAAAAAAATACCAACGTGACACAATGTATCACTTTTGCACTTCTAGGCCCAGTTACAGTTACAAGAGTTTAAACTCACCTTAATTTTCGCTTGATCTCACCCGTTGTTTCAAAAGTTATCTCAAGTATCTTCCAAACTACTTAAGAGAGACGTTAATGGAAATTTCACGAAAGGGGTTAAGGAATAGTTCTAGAAAGCAGATTAAATACGTACATACGTACGTATAATCCAATCGGTTGCACTATATTACATACGGTAATGTTCTATTTGTCTTTTGTATCGCTAGAGATGGAATTCGTTGTGCTGAACATATTTTATTTGTCCCTCCTTTATTGTAAGCTTTTCAACTTATTGTAGATATAAACGAGTGTCTAACAGGAGCACACAATTGCAGTAGCGATGCTGCTTGTAAAAACACCAAGGGGGCATTCTATTGCACGTGCACACCTGGATTCACAGGAGACGGACAAAACTGTTCAATGTACAATGATTCCGGCATTTTTAGTTTATTCCCTTTGAGAGCTACGTTAATTATTTAAGGCTTAAGCGTGAATGTCACTAAAAATCAAAGGAAATTTGAAAAAAAAATCGCGGCACACCGACCGAAAATAGATTTGACTTACTCTGTGTCTGAAACAAGCTTGAGGTATGTAATGTACTGTCAACTAGCGGTTAAAAGAAAACACTTCTAAAAAAATAACAAAACAACAGCTTGGAACCACTGTAACACATTAAACGTCATACATAATAACGTTTTGCGTATCCTGTACTTAAATAATTAAGGTAGTTTAACATAAACGTACCGTGATTTCCCAAGGGAGTATTTGCAGCCGCTTGTACAATTATCGGGCAGCGGGTTCGTCGAGCTTGGGACACACAATTAGCGATTCGCTTTTTAAATCGACTCTGTATTCTTCAAATAAGTTTTTGTACAAATCTTGAGTCTACTTTTGAGTTTACGGAAATAAGGAGCGTGAGCACAAGGCGAGACTCCAGAAACGGTGTGAATGATTTTATACCATGACGGCAATATTTAGAACACATTCCAATTGTTTCACGCAACACTTATAAGATTAGTCGAAGCCCTTTAAAGAAAAGAAGATTTTGCCTGCGTGAAAAACGAGAACCGCGCACGCGGGCTAATATGAATTGTTATAACAGAACTGCGGTATCGGGAGGATCCCCATTTGAAGACTGGGATATGTCGTTTTTTCTCAACAAACTGAATCACGTCTTTTGTTCTTCGGTTTTAGAGAGAACGTCGAACGATAGTTTTCGGTCATTGATATGTGATGCCTGACTTTTACCATAAAGTTGGGGAGGGGTACAAACTGCTGCTTTTCAGAAAATTCACCTACGCTCCACGATCGTATTTAACAAATCGACGGCAGTTTTCTATGGTCTACACTCTTATAGACCATAAACTAACGTCAGAAAATGTTATAAGGACTCAAGTGGGTGTACTAGTCGCAGGAAAGATGTTTCCCTGCTACGTTTTGGCGTCATCAGTATGGTCTCTAAGCCGGTATAGATCATAGAATACAACCGTCTATTTGCTTTTTACAATAACATAGAAAAATAACAATAAGTGTATTATCGTCTGTCTCACGATGAAGTCATTTTGAGATGTGAATCGCGACGTTTCGACTGCTTACTACTAGTCTTCATCAGGCGATAAGGTCGACTGGTTACGCGGCACCATTATATCACGATAGTCGGCTGTGATTGCTGCATTTCGATCCTCACTGTTTCGGTGAGAAGTTGCTCCCTCAGCGGTCGGTTGTTGTACCACTCTTCTGTTGTGTTTCTTGATCGTAGGCATCCACACTTCGGTAATTTCAATTCCGCTGTCCCTGTTGATGTTATTAGGGTGAAGTCTTATGTGGATAGCTTCCTTGACCCTGCAGGTGTACCAGTAAGAGTCTCGATCAATAAACTTTACCTCGTTCCAAAGCGGATAATAGCCGGTCTCGTGGGTGTGCTTAGAAAAGTTAGTTTGTTGAAGGAGTATTGCCACTGGAATTTTGTTATTTTTGGTCTTTTAAATTTATCAAAGCAAAATGCATTTATCAACATTGATTTTGAATAAAGCCAACAGCAAGACTTAAATGAGATCACTATCGAACCGAATGATCAAACAATCGAAAATATCCCAACTGGTAATTATTTTTTTTTTGTTTAAAGAAGTGAGGTGGATGTAACAAAGGACCATAGAAAATGGTCTTAAAGAAAGAAATCTTGCGGCCGGCTCACCTGAGGGGACGCAGCAATTCAGATCTTCTTCGATTACAATTCTTAGCAATGCGATCAGTCTTTAAGATATGATCATAAAAGACGATAGCCTATACCCTTCGCGGAACAGTCTTCTCAGTATGCAATCGTTATTTTGGTCCTTACATATTTTGGGGAAGCAGCGTTGCGTGACCTCATCCAAATAAATGCTGGGAAGAAGACTATACGTGAAAAAGATTATACAGTGCGCTCCAAACTTTTTCAGTCATCTAGTAGTTTTCTTCTGGAAATCCAACATGTTCTGTGTGGAAAAAGTAGCAAATATCGGATAATTTGCCATGCGTGGAAGTGAAATTGTCATTTTTAATTATTTGATTGCTTTTTCGTTAGCAGTTTCTATCTCAATTCCTTTCTATAACCGTTTCCTTACTTTTCTGACGTGAATCAAACAAACACGCCAAAGACACAAACAAATTCCGTCGGTCAGATGGCTACTCCTGAAGATCTCATAACTCAACTTCGTTCTCAGACACCTTGGGAACAAGGTTGGTACTGACTATTGTTAACATAACCAGAACAAGTTTCAATGAACTGGCTAGGCCATGTGTAAAGATCAATATACTCGTTTAGCCCAATATATATAGTTATTCGGTACGTGTATAAGCTGGTTTAGTCGATCAGTTTTTGTTGGTGTAGTCGACCTGTAGGCTATCCATTTTTCGTTGATTTGCGTAATTTCTCACAATCACACTTGTATTACGGCGAAAACACAATGTACAGCCAAAGTAGCAAGTAAACATAGCCTTTTTTTAAACAATTAAAAGAAAAGACTGGAAATGAATCGTTGTATATAGACGCACACCCAAGAGCTCCGCAAACCCGACTTCGAGAAGTTAAATTACACAGTGAAGCTAACTTCCTACGCACTGCAAACATCATCGAATCACCATTTAACATGGGAAACAAAGATATAGAAAAAAAAAAAAAACGTCAAAGGATGAGCAGCTCTCAGGTACCGAAACTGAACCGCCAGAAGTATCTCAAGAATCTCAAGGCGCCCAAATTAAACTGTCGTTAAAAGAATACCAAAACTCATCGCAAACTAACAGCCATAGAATATAAAACTAAAATCAGCGACAAACGAATCCTTAACTTGGAAGTAAGGTTGGACGAAATAACATCCCTGAAGAGGAGACTCGGTGAAGTTAACAAAACAATGAACGACGCGGATGAATCCCTCGAGTTTAGTCGAGGAGAACACAACGACCAGGTGGAACGCGTCACCAACTGTGAAAACGAACAGTTCACTTATTGGGATGAACTAGCGCATGTGAAAATTTACAGCCGCCGTTGGAATCTGATATTTTACAGAGTCAACGAGTCTAGCTAGATTTGAAGATTGCTTTGAGCTGGTACGCAATATTCTTACTCAAAATTTGGATCTGCTCATGGAAGAAGTCTCGGAAATGAAGCTGTGCGGAGCACACCGTCTTGGCAAACCAAAACGAAGCAGATCAAGACCTCTTATAGCTCGCTTTACGTGCCGTGCTGAAAGAGACCGCGTTTGAAATGCGCGCTACAAGCTGAAAAATTTGCGAATCGCAGTAGGAGAAAACCTACCAAGACACGTTCAAGACGTAAGGAAGAGTATTTTAATCCCAGCTATGGAGAAGATAAAGAATGAAAAGCCACAAGTGAAGGCATCAGTCGTTGGGGATAGGCTCATCATATTTTCACTACAACTTCCAAAAAGACTGGCTACCATCCAAGACTTGTTCAAGTGCTCACAAAAAGTCCTCCCTGGCAACAGATTCACATCAAGAACCGCCACCGAACCAAGAAGAACCAGCGACTCCTGTAAGTTATCAATCTATCTATTAATACATAACGAAACAAAATGTTGTTTAGACTGTGTTGCACACTTGGTGGATAAAAGTAGTGGTAAGTTGTATTCTAGCGCAAACTATAAAATAAAATACCAGACGTTTCGAGGCTGCTGCCTCTTCATCAGTGGTATGTAGCAACTGAATAAAACGCGCGCGTCATACGAAACAAATTTAAATTAAAACGAATTTCAATTGATTCAAATTGATGCGTGATGTAACTTGCGCGCGCCGATTTGAGAGTCTTAAATAAAGTTAAAGTCAGTATTGAGGCCAAATGGATGCAAAGTCCGGTGTTTAAATATGAGTTTGGCCTCAAATCAATTCAATCAATTTAAATTTTTTAATTTATCTATTATTTGGTTTCTTAAAGATTTCATTTCGTTTTTTTCCGTTTATTTTGGCTTCGCTCCATGAAATCTATGCTTATTAATATTCTACTTTCACACTTGTCCCAAAGGACAACTTTCAAAGGCCTTTACCGTTGCCCGCCTTTGATTTTTCCCTTTTTCCCAATACAATGACTTCACAACCTAGTTTAAATTCCAGTCTTAAAATGTGTGAGATTTTCCGTTGGTTACATAACCAAAAACACCACTTTACATTCTAACAGGAAACTTACAGCTCTAAAGAATTGGCACAGATTTAAGAAGCGGAATGGGGAGGGAAAGTATTTTTCAGTCACGGTAGCTCACATAGCAAAGGTCTCATGATACTTGTTAATCCAAATTTAGACTTTAATGTAGAAAAATGCGTCTCTGACAAAAACGGCAGGTTTCTTATACTCAACTTAATAATCGACTAGTTGCATCTCATAATGGTAAATATTTATGCACCGAACAATGCAAATCAACAGGTAACGTTTTTTAAAGACCTCCAAAACCACCTTGTAGATTTTTTTCCAAGAGAACATCATCGTTTTCATGAGACTTTAATTGCACTCTTTCGGAAAAGGACAAGAAAGGGGGAACGCAGTTTCAAAAAAAGCCATCGTAAATTAAAGAAATTCAGCAACTCGCCATTCTCTACAACTTCACCGACATTTGGCGCGACCAAAATCCGAAGAATGAACGATTCACGTGGAGAAATAAGTATCTTAAGATTCATTGACGCCTAGACTTTTTCTAATCTCAAGAGGACTAAATGATATTGCACAAATTTAATGTGGAACATTGTAAATGCTCCCGAAACCGATCACTCTGCTATCACATCGCACTTAAAACGGAAGATTTAATGTAAACAAGAGGCCATGGCTTTTGGAAATTCGCTGCTAGAAGATGAAGATTACGCCAGCAAACTTCGACAAAACTTGCCCCTTTTCAGAGTTTAATACGCCGACCTAGTAGACTTAGGACTAAAATGGGATGTAATTAAAATGAAAATCCGTGGATTCACGATCAATTATTCAAAAATTAAAGCTTTTGTCCCGCAAGACAAAGCTGATGATTTGTTACAAAAATCTGAAAAAAATCCAAGAGATAAACAACTCTTGATGAACTCTACGCGACAAAATTGCGCCTGCAAACAATTATGCGACAGAAAACGAAAAGTGCAATTCTCAGATAAAAGCTCGGTGGCATGAGAAAGAGTGAACGAAACACCAGGTATTTTTTAATCTGAAAAAACCAAATTATTCCCAGAAAAAAGTAACTAAGCTCAAATTAAACAACAAAAAAACTTACCTCTGATCCATCTTGCTCTTGCTCTAACCAGAACAATTTGTCCGAGTCGGATTTCTTTAGCTCAGAGAATACATGCCCATTAAACCGAAATGATAAAATGCTGTGTGAAGGTATGATTTCCTAAGAAAAATGTTTTCCTGCCCTCAAAGAGTTCAGAAACAACAAAACGCCAGGAACTGATGATTGGTCTTTCCGAAGAATTCTACAACTTTTTTTAGCCCGAACTTGGCGCTGATATGACTGCCAGGTTTAACTACGCTTTCCGAACGGGTTCACTATCTATCAGCCAAAAACGCAGCATTATATCGCTAATCCCCAAAAAGAACAAGGACAAAACATTGCTTGAAAACCTTAATCCAATCTCCCTGCTTAACAGCGATTATAAAATCTTGACAAAATCTATTTCAAAAAGACTCTAAACAGTTACGCTCTTCCTAAAGTCATAAACTCTGATCAAACCGGTTATATCAAAGGACGCTTTATTGGCGAAAATGTTAGATTAATTCAAGATATCATGTTTCACGCTAAACTTGAGGAAATACCCGTTATTGCCGTATTTCTAGACTTTCGAAAAGCTTTTGACACGATAGAATGGAACTATATAAAATCTGCCTGACACTGAAACGTTTAACTTTGGACCTGACAAACTGAACTGGTTTGATGTGATTTATCATCAAGTGTCGAGCTCTGTTTTGCACAACGGACATGCATCTGACTTCTTCTACCTCAAAGAGGTGTGCGACAAGGATACCCACTGTCAGGCCTTATTTTTGTCTTTGGAATTGAACTCTTAGCTAGAGCGTTAAAAAGACCATACCATTCAAGGCATCACAGTCGGCTAAAAATAAATTAAAAGAACACAATACGCAGATGACACCAACGTTTTTGGTGAACGAACTCGATTCATTTTTACAACTACTAAGACTGTTAGACCAATTCAAACGTATCAGCGGCCTTGAAATAATAGCAAACATGCAAAACGGAAGCGATGTGGTTGGGTTTTTGGAGGAATCGCAAGGACAAACCGTTTGGTTTCAAATGGCCGCATGAGCCAATTTACGCCCTCGGCATACATTTTTCCTACGACCTAGAACATGCCAATTCATTTAATTTTGAGGAAAAAGTGCATACTTTAAAAAAAAGACTCGATAACTGGAAAAGAAGAAAGCTTACTTTAATCGTCACAGTTAATATTGTCAAAACTCTAGGCTAATCTAAACTCGTCTATTGTATTTCACCATTGAAGGTACCGAAACCCGTAGTAGAAAAAATTAACAAAATCATTTTTGACTTCACCTGGAAAGGTTAATAAAGGCCACCCAAAATCAAGAAGAGAAATCACCAAATGCGACTACGATTCTAAGTTGCTCAATTTAGAAAACCTTCCTGAATTTTATCGAACTGTTTTAAGTTATTGGCAAAGCTCATTTTCTGCAGGCCAAAAATGGGCGAAATTTACCACATCAAATGTTTATTTTATATCTCGACAACCATTTACAGCAATGTGGCCTACAATATCTCATTTTAAAGTGTATCAAATGGGCTTTTCAGAAAAAAAAAACTCTATCATACAAACCCAGCACTTTTCTGAAAAAAAATCTTAATTCACAAAAATTAACAAAAAAAATTTGATTACATCTGAGGAAAAAAAATTTTTTTTTCAAAGTCATATATAATTGTACAAAGAATTAAAAAAAGAAAATGATCCTTCTCATGTCAACAACATTTCCTGAAAATTTGGCTGGAAAAGAAGAGATCAAAAATTAGTGATGACTTTTTTTGCCCATGCAATCGCATCAAAACACAGTCAAGAAATGCATTTCTCCATGGGAACATAACAGCGGATCAAATTTCGCATGGGCAAACAGCTTGAATCACATCGCTCAAAAGATGCTTTCAGTAAAAATTATTGAGCTTTCTACCAACAGATACGAATTCATGATCAATTTTCAAGAACTAGACGAGATATCAAACGCAAAAAAGGTAACCTGAGGAGTATATCTTCGCATTTCAAAACCATGTGCTCGAAGGCGTTGCTTTCGCGAACATACGCGAAGGCTTGTGTTGAGCGCTTACCTCGATTCCTCGCTCTAGTTTTCTTGCTGCCGGTCTGTATCGCTTCCTCTTCATTAAACATCCCTTCGACAGAGTTTTCATGACCAAAAATATTTTCTAACACATCATCTGCGGGAATAAAATCGACCCGCGGAGTTCTGAATGCCGAAGCCATTTTTCACCCAAACATGCGAAAGCGCAAAATAGCTGTTGTATATGCCATATTAATATGTCATCGCTCAAACTCGGTACGCAATTGGCTTTATATATGAACGTCATATCCTCTTAATTTGAAAAGAAATGGAAGTAACGCAATTTTTTTACGAATTTTTGAATTTCATGGGTGGATATCCACCCATACCCATTGTCCTGCCGGAAATGAGTTCTACTAACTTTCAACGAGCATACTTCCGGTAAGGATTACATAATTTGGAAAAACCGTAATATTGTTTTAGGTGAAAAACCGATTTTTTTAATAACTCCTGGTATAGAAAAGGAATATCTTATATTAAGGACCTTCTCAACCAAAATCACAGCTTCCTTTCACTAACAGACTTGAAGGAAAGATATAACTTTAAAATCCCCTTTACAACTTACTACAGCGTCTGAAAAGCCATACACGCTGAATGGAACGCCCCGGTCATAGTAACACCTCTAAATCCTTTTTCTACTAAAAAAACTGCCTATTCCACCTTGCTAGACAAAAGCTTCCTGGCACCTACTGTTGAGAATAGAATTCTGAATCATGGCTTCACCAAAGATAACATCTGCAAAATCTACATGCTACCTTTTCGCATCTTGAAAGAACCAAAATTAATTATGTTTCAGATTAAAATTATTCATAACATCCTACCTACACAATCCAGCTTGTTCCACTCAGGCACAACAAACAATGACACTTGCCCTTTATGTAACCTTGAAAACAAAACACTAATCCACATGTTGATTCCCTGCAGTGTATCGTAGTCGTTCCGGAATCGCTATTTTAACTGGTGGCACGAAAAACTCAATCAAAAATTAATTTTATCTTAAAGAACTAACCTATGTGGCTGGCACCAAAACCCAAACCTTTGGGAAGTACTTAACTATTCTCTCATTGTTGCCAAGTATCATATTTTCGCCACAATCGTACGCACGGCGAACGGCATTCTGGACTTTGAATGTTTCCTTTTACTCCTAAATAATAGCCGGGATCGCTATTCGCCTCACCATTGCGGCAGAAACAAATTGTGTAGATACACTTACTAAATCGTAAGCCAAGCTGCTTTCGTTTAGCGTAAGCTAACTGTACTTTGAGATTGCGAATATTGTAAGTATTGTAATTATTATAAGTACTGTGAACATTGTAAGCATTGTCAGTGTTGTAAGTACAGTAAATATCGTCAGTATACTATAAGTATAGTAAGTAATGTTGGTATTGTAAGTCATATTGTAATCATTGTATTCTTATTAATAAAAATAAAATAAAATAAAATGCCACTGAGACCCCTCGAGCCTTTGTGGCTTATACGTGTCAGTTTCGAGTCCTGGGCCAACCAAACACAAAGCAAACAATGTTTCATACCTTGCTACTATTTACTTCCGCGTTCTCGAGTTGGCTCACAGGAGCCTTTGATTATCATCCTTTTCACCTCATTTCAGATATAGATGAATGCGTGACAGGAAAACACAACTGCAGTAATGATACCGTGTGTAACAACACCAAAGGAGGATTCAATTGCATGTGCAAAGCTGGGTTCACAGGAGACGGACAAAACTGTACAGGTTAGGAATGAATCATAAATCACTTAAGAACTATGGTTTTCGTTTCAGGCTTCAACTTCTATATGATATGATAATGTATCTATGTACCGAGTGTATCACTTAGTCTCGTGGCGGCTCACAATTCTTATGCGGGGTGAAATCCGACTTCAACATGTAAAGGCGCCACTGACAGCCTCTATCAGTCCATATTTTGATCTCACCTACCCACCCAACCCGCGCATGAGAACGACAGATAAAATAAGAGATAGAGATAAACTACTAGACCGGGTACTTCGTCCCCAACTCTTTTTGAAGAGTGCGTGGGTCCTTTCACGTCCCAGAAATTAGCAGGAACAAGTTTCGTGAGACAAGACATCGATTTCAAATCAAAGACTCCTGTGAGCCAATTCGTGAATGCAGCTGGGTAACCGAGTAAAAGCGGTTCTCGCATCAAATAAAGCTACAAGGATTCGTGGATGCCATGCCGCATTACGGAGATGCATTATGTACATAATATAATTTGCTTAACACGTAAAACAATTATTAAGGTGACTCGACCCAGTATTTTTTTGGCGGTACCACCCTACTTTGAAGCTCTCTGGTATCCCCACCTTTACTTTTATCGTAAGTCTAACACATAGAATGGATAACATATAGATCAGCCTACAATATAGCAAAAAAAAAAAAAAAAAATTGGCGATCGGAGTAAATGTCACGTGGTTATAGTGCCACGCCCCTTTGAGGTCTGAGTCGAAATTCTGCTGTTGCCGGCTTTTTTTTCATAACAATCGGCTACACATAGTGCGCATTAGTGCCTTGCGCTAAACAGAGTTTCAACAAAATCGCAAAGACCCAATTCGAGAAATTTAGCGCTTTCCAAATTTAGGTCATAATTTATGTAAAAACGACAAGCAAACTTTTTACGACTATATCTAATAAACTATGAGATTTATTCCTTTATTTTGGGAATCTTTATTACAGATGGGTCCTTGCAAGTCAGCAAAAAGCTTTAGGGCCTTGTAAATGCGCGCGATTTCGAGCAATGCAAACATATAAAAATGATAGTTTTAGCTATTTGTTGACGCTTGCCAGCGTTTCAGAGTCCTTCTCACAAAAAAGCATTTTCTTAAAAATTCGTAGTTTTTTTTCCTTCAAATTTTTTCAGGGCCACAATTAATTAACTTACTACTCGGATTCTGAATTTCATAGTCATTGAAAAACTGTGACATTATCTCCTATAAGCCCTAACTTGAGTAAACATTGAAGATTTTTAGCGTTTTGGCTGAATTTATGCTTTGGGAGTTTTCTATTGTTTCTAGTCTGTCATGATACAGCATTCTTGTTCAGCACGCGTGCAATGATCACGCTTGCCTGACTTCCGAATGCACTCATTGGGTCTTTATATGTTATACATTTCAACGATTTTCGTTGTCTAGCACATGACCAAAATCTTCCTGTGTGTAGTTTGAAAAAATTCCTTTCTTCGTTCAAACAACGGCCTCTGTCAGCGCTTTATAACATCGGAAGAAGCTTTCAATCTTGTTGAAGTTGCTATTTTGGCTTTATCCAAGTGCCAAGTGAACGTTAAAATTGAAAAACGCGGTCATGCGTTGCAAACTTTCAGTGTTTTCATTTGCTCTGATGAATCGATCTTGTCGCTCACGCTGGACGCGAAAACATGCCTGCACTTAACCTACACAGTGCAAAAAACATCAGCCTGACTTAGTCTCCAAACACTCCCCTCCCCACCCTTCTGCTTTTCACGCAAGTTTGCCAGTTACTCACCTGCTAATAGGCTTCACTCCAGGCTATGTGTCAGCCCCAGCCAATTCATTTTGAACAGCTTGCCGCTGAATGGGGGAGGTTGAAAAAAAAAATGCCACTCCGGTCTAGAAAAGTCAGAGCAAACATGGGCTGAGTTGAAGGCTCCAAAACCTTCCCCTCCCCACCCCAGAGCTTTTGACACACAAGCAGTTAGCCCATTACCCTGGGCAAGCTCACCCACTGGTGCTCGACAGTAAGCCCCCTGAAGTTTAGAGCACCAAAGGAGCCGCCCGGACCTAGCAGGCACATTATTTTTACAAATTCGCACAGATATCTCAGCCAAATAACTCCCTGGAAGGCAAACGTTTAGCGTGCAGGCAAAATGTACTATAGGCCTAGCATGCAGCAGGTAAATTTGGGGTAAGCGCTCTCCTTTTCAGTGTTAATTATTATTACAATAATATAAGTCGAATGATGAAGATATAGGGTTTTGTTTGCTAGCCCTGCTTTTCTAAATCAGTTGTTTTGTCCAAAAATGTAACGCGGATGTTAGTAGAAAGGCTTAAAGTCTCAACTTTACCGATTATTTCAGGATATAATGAATGGAAGGAACTAGTTAACTTTTCTTTGTGGCACTCATAAACTGATGATTTATTACCTAAAATACAACTTCTGGAGGCACCCTTTCCAGTTTATTTGATTGCTACAGTTTATCTTAAAGTGATTAATGATACAAAAAAGAATATTAATCTGTTATTAACCATTTGAGCCCAAACACTCCTAATAATTATTACAACAATAGAAGTATAATGATGAATCTTTCACCATCGCTGTAACTCAGTTTATACTTCTTCACCCACCAGTTAGCGTCGTATCTTTCCTGAGTCGCGATTCTGGTAATCTTTGTTATCTTCCCCAAGTCAATCGGAATGGATAAATGTAACATCGTATGACCTTTGTAACCCGCTGAGGTGCTGCTGAAATGCAGAAATAAGTTGAACTGTTTATCAGTGTACGAGATATTATTTGATAGACAAGAAATACCCATTATGAACTTGCAATCGTGCGGGGTTTTTTTTTATTTTTTTTTATTTTCGCACTTTCTCTTATGTTAAATTTAGCGCTAACACTGCTTTAAATACTTGTTACAATTTGCATTTTAGTAGTAGGTATTGAGAGGAATTACGCCTCGTTTAGGATTAGGTGAGTAGGTGATCAGGTGATTGGGTAGTGCCTTCCTGTATACTAATTTTTTGACTATCCATACTAATAAGTGCCGAGGTTTACTAATGAGCGTCACTCTAGTACAATGGAAACAATAAACTTGCCTAGGCTTGCCCGCTAATAGTTAACAAGGATTGGATTGGATCTTAAGATTTGTTTTGTCAGTTTGAATAAAATCGCACTTCCTCTTGATAGCGTCACTCTTGCAATCCGTCTGCTGGGAAAATTTATCTCCGAAATTTCAGGTTATTCGTGACGATTATCGATCATTACCGTTAAAAAAACAAAACGCACAAACATATACACAAAGTGGCGCTGAAAACTCTATATTTCAAGTTTGTTTGACAATTACAAAACCGTTTTCTCCTATCTATCTCGAGGAAATGAAAAACTGTTAAAGTCTCAGCGTTTCACGATCTGTTAGTCAGTTAATTGTACGAGTTCCACAATCCCAAAGTTGCATACAAATTAGTTCAGCTCTGCTGGGAAAACTCCAAGGGAGTATCTTGACGTATTAGTATATAAACAATTTTATATAACTTAACAAGGATCAATCGAAACACGCGACTTATAATTGTTAGCAATAGAACCAAGACAAGGGCTGAGAAAAATAAACACACGTGACTAGAAATGGCCCGTTTGTCTCCTTTGTCCCTTTTGGCGTGGGCTTTGGTCTTTCAAGCCTGGCCTGTGATTGGCCTGTTTATGGCCTTTCTGGCCTGTGTTTGGCATTTCCGACACTCTATATAACCTGACTATTTATGAAAAAGATGTCACTTGTGTTCAGTCATCGAACTGTCAACATTGTTTACAAGAGAGTTTGCAGAAACTGTCCGATTTCATCGTGCGGTGCGAAGTACCTTGTCAGATTAGCTTAACATCTCGCTGATGTTCATCAGTTAGACCACATACAGCGAAGACAGTATTTACAAGAGGCGAAACTTCAACCTAAAGGTAAAGTCGTCGTTTACGAAAGTGAAGCGGATAATTCCAGAAAAAATCGCTATCACAATCCAGTACAAACACAAGAAACGGTGTGCGAACTGTCAAAATATCGGAGAAATGAAGCCTCTTTTAAGAACAAAACAAACCGCAAGAAACAAAGAAAGTCGAACTCTTGGCTTACATGCCATAGGAAAATTGTGTAGACGGGAAAGGAACATTTATTATTCCTCGAAATAGAACGGAAAAAACGGATTTGTAATAGTCAGTCAAATGGTTCATTTTCCTTTCAAATCGCTGTGTATTTGACTCTTTTTGTCATTGTTTTTTAATACAGTTTTTAAAACAGTATCTCTTGCGTGTTTCAATTGATCCTTGTTAAGTTATATAAAATTGTTTATAACTAATACGTCAAGATACTCCCTTGGGGTTTTTCCAGCAGAGCTGAACTAATTTGTATGCAACTTGGGCTTGCGAACTCGCACAATTAACTGACTAACGGCTCGTGAAACGCTGAGACTTTAACAGTTTTTCATTCCCTCGAGATAGAGAGGGGAAAACGGTTTTGTAATTGTCAAACAAACTTGAAATACAGCGCCAATTTGTGTATATGTTTGTGCGTTTTTTTAACGGTAATGATCGATAATCGTCACGAATAACCTGAAATTTCGGAGATAAATTTTCCCAGCAAACGGATTGCAAGAGTAACGGTATCAAGAGAAAGTGCGATTTTATTCAAACTGACAATACAAATCTTAAGATTCAATCCGTGTTAACTATTAGCGTGCAAGCCTAGGCAAGTTTATTGTTTCCATTGTACTAGAGTGACGCTCATTAAGTCAAAAAATTAGTATGCAGAAAGGCACTGCCTAATCACCTAATCACCTAATCCTAAACGAGGCTTAATTTCCCTCATTACCTACTACTCATTTTGTCCACAAGTTATCTTGACAATAGCGTCATGATGACATCGAAACGTCAGTTTTTGTCGTTTCTCTTTTTACTTGTCTACACGTAAGAGAGCTGGTAAAGTAACTGCTTGCATTAAATGACCAGGTAGTTACTTCACCAACGCGAAGATGTACCTTTCGAACAAACCTTTCCGAGGACTTCCAATAATTTTTTTTTGCATAACCCTTAGTACACTTAAATAGGATTAGTTTTCAAACTCATTACTGTAATATATTTTTAGCATAAGTAAATGTTTAAATTCTGGGTCTGAAGACGTTTGACAAGGTTTCTCTAATTAACAATGCGTCATTGCATCTCTACTTCCTAGTGGAATAAGTAAGATGCAATCAGGTGAACTCACGGGAATTTAGACTATCAGGATTATCAACGGTGAAATCAATCATATTTAAGATATCTCCATCTTTGTTTTGGCAGGATTCGATCCACCTAAAATTGTCTGCGCAGATGCTCTAGGAATGCAAAGTGGAGAAATTCCCGACTCAGCCTTAAAATCATCATCCGACCATAACCAGTACTTCAAAGCACCAAGAAGTAGGTTGAACAAGAAAACAGAGGGGCGTTATTACGGCGGCTGGGCGTCCAAGTATGCGGATGTTGGACAGTGGCTGCAGATTGACTTGGGGAAGATAACAAAGATTACCAGAATCGCGACTCAGGGAAGGTACGACGCCAACTGGTGGGTGAAGAAGTACAAACTGAGTCACAGCGATGGTGAAAGATTCAAATTCTACAAAAATGGAGAAGTAAGTGTTTGTATGCCACTGTTTTTTTTATAAAATAGTACAAAGCGATGGTCTAATATGTATAAGAAAATGTCAACGCCAAAGGGTAAGAATTAAGCAACCTATCATCGAACTACACCCGGAAGTTACCTAATATGAAATTACGTGTTAGAGCTTTCCCTGCGAACAATCTTGCTTTCTTATTACAAGTGTAAATCCTTTCCAAGATAGTCTTATTAGATACGAAATTTCAAATTTAGCAAAAAGGCTCCAGCACCCTTTTTTGACGTAACCTTTATTATAGCTAGCGCTGCTTGGAAGGTTTGTTGAAAATGATAAGAATCACAATATTTTGTGTTATGTACTCTTTAAAGGAAATAATTGGGAACATGGACCGAAGCTCTGTGGAGGGTCGCATTCTAGATCAGCCAATCATAGCACGCTATGTACGAATTCATCCTACGGCTTGGAGTAGACACATCTGCATGAGAGTGGAGCTCTTTGGCTGCAGAGAGGGTAGGTTTGATGCTTTATATTGGACTTTCTCTTTGATGTCCATAAAAAGTAAGGTACCTGTTTTATTTTGTTTCTCGAGGCTTACACAAAACACCCCTTGTTTAAAGTTCTAGTTTTAAATTTGGCGAACGATATGTCCTAATGTCGGTGGCAGTTTGAAATGATCAGCCTGTACACCATTTCATTGCCAGGTTTTACCCCGGGAAAGACGGAAAAATGCAAAAAGATACTCGGAATGCAAAACTATCAAATCCCAGACTCTGCAGTTACCGCATCGACTACGCGTAATGGATATATGGGGCCTGAAAATGGAAGGCTGCATCTCCAGGCAAAAAGTGGCGAGCACGGTGCATGGGCTGTTTCAACAAATGACCAGTTTCAATGGTTTCAAGTTGATTTTGGAAATTTCACAAAGGTCACTGGATTGTCGACTCAGGGTAGACAGGATGGTAGTTGGTGGGTGAAGACTTACAGTCTTTCATTCAGCTATGATGCCGTTTTCTTTGAAGACTACAAAGAGAATAACACAACGAAGGTAACAATAAGGTATTAAAAGCTATGGCAAAGATGAGGGCTAGAAAAGAAGTAAACTACAAAAGTATGTACAATAATTACATGCCCAGAAGATAGAGATGGAGGCGCGTTGATTGATTAATTTTTTTAATTTGAAGTTAAAGGCCTTCAGACTGAGAGCGCGAAACCTCTTACGAAGGGTCTTTGGCTAAGTACGAGAACAAGCCTAAGTATTTTTACTGTGTATGAACATTTGCCAAATGGTTTGTGATTTTGGGAAAAAAGTTACTTTCCTGAATGTCTCTTTACACTCATACGATCGTCATCTATTGATATAAATTAAAGATCCATTAGGTTCAAACGATCAATTTGAGCTATTGTCTCACAATTAACACACCCTTGCTCCCTGTTAAACTGTATTGACGATAAAACAAGGCGACATCAAAGTTTTTATTTAATTACAAATATAATACATTTTATCTTTTTTTTTTTAGGTTTTTGCTGGTAACACAGACCGTTATAGTGTTGTCGGCCATGAACTAAAAAATGCAATTATTACAATGTTTATTCGTATTAACCCAATGACTTGGGAAAGCTACATTTCCTTGAGAGCTGAATTCTATGGCTGCAGAGAAGGTATGTATGTATGTAAGCAAACTATATGCAACATTTTGCTATAAACCACCATAGAAGGTATGTTGCAGTCATACAAAAATCCTAGATTTTTAATGACGTTTTTAAGGCGTGGACACCTTGTGGATATTTACGTATGATAGAAGCCGTATTTTTTTTACACGCAGCTCAATTATTCGGTTTTTCTCACTTAAAAGACTTGACTGGAAAGCGAGATTTTATAGTTTAGGGTAAAAAAAAAACAAAATTGTTTCATCTACTGGCCGAATCACTGCGGTCATTGATCAACTCATAGTGTAAATTCTCGCCGAAGAAGCTCAGACAGTAATTAAAATGATTGATAAGACGATAATGCAGATTATAGCGGACGTTTTTTTTCCAGGCTTTGGAAATCCAAAGGTGGTATGTGTCACGCCCCTTGGACTAGAAAATGGTCAGATTCCAGACAGTGCTATAGTGGCGTCTTCGCAACACAATCAGTACTATGGACCAGAGAGAGCAAGGTTGCGTAAAGTCACCCGAGGAAGCTACATTGGAGGATGGTCTCCCAAGTCATCCAACCAAGATGAATGGATACAATTTGACCTAGGAAAGAATACAAAGATGACCGGGATGGCTATTCAGGGAAGCGACAATGGAAACTGGTGGACCACCAGCTACTCGCTCTCCCACAGAGTCGATGGGGGGAGCTACGAGCCTTACAACAATGGGCAGGTTAGAGCTCTATTAATTGATGCGTAATTTTAAACATTGAGGGACCGTCAAAGACAATGCACCTAACCCTTTTCTCGATCACTTACAATAAATTTTATTGCGCATGTGATTACATCTATATAGATACTTGCGCGCTATAAATTTTTAAGTTATAAACTATTATAAAGCAAAAACATCATGAGTCCCTTGCACATGTATACCTTTTCATGGCTTTCGCTATAGCTAAAGTCGTTATTTTTCATGTGCTGTTTCGGCTATGGCCAATACAGTCTACAAAATGACAGTTCTTAAAAAGGATATAACTTAAAGGAATTAATTTTCCTAAATGAAAGGGTGGAAGCCTATTATAGGAATTTAACTGTGATTGCTTTATTAAAGCATCGAACTAAGCATTTAAGACTGTTGAAGGTTTCGTTCGCGACCGCCTTATTTTATTTTGTTTATTTAAATTGCAAATAATAAATGATATTAAGTAAGGAATGCTCAATTACTTTCGAGGGAAAAGTACGATTTTCCTAAACCAAGAAGTCCTGTACATAATGCTTGATTACAGCGTTTTACCTGAGAGTATCCGACACCAGTGTGGAAAGACATGAGTTTAAACATTACTTCACCAGGGAATCAAGATTTCTCTATGTTGTGAGAAATTGGCACGCTCCATTGGTCTGTGTAATAGGACTATGAATTAAATATATAATTTTGAAGTAAGTGGATCATAAAAATTCCGAGGACTGCCAAAATTGAACGAGGCCGTAAGCGAAAAGGTAATCCGAGGAATGGTTTTTAGTCCAATTCTTTGCAAATTCGACAGGCATGCTGTGTTTTTTCTTATAAATTATACTGTGCAAGCGTTACAAGGACAATAAAATAGTCCACCTTATATTACATATCGACACACTGCACAAAATTCAATTTTGAAAACAATGCAATGGAATTTCAGCATGATAATTCATTTCATAGTAAGGGTCCTTATTTACCATTTTTCTGTTTATCTGAAGTATTGACTCTCTTCACTTTATTAATCCAAGAGGTATACAGGACGAAGTTAAGTTCCAAGAGTCTCCTCGTAAGTCCGGTGGTCATGCTGAATATCCAGCCGGTGTACAAATGGTCATCTCGTCATAAAATTAGATTTTCTTTCTGTTGTACCATGCTTGGGATAAACTATTACAAATACGGCTTATTTGTTTTCAAAATTTCTGACTTAACATTTACTTAAGAATTAAGGTACATAAGGATGTTATGAAACCAAGCGATTGCTAATGTATTATATGCATTGTCTTGAATTTTTAAATTCAATAATTAAAATTAAAATAATTCACAGTGCCCCTGGCAATTACCTCAGTGTAAGATTAAACATTACACTCAGGTTTATCTTGATTAAATGTCTTCTATCGTAAAAACAGGTATTTCCAGGCAACAGAGACAGAAGCACACCCGTAGGTAATGTTATGAATCCACCAATCATCGCTCGTTTCATCAAGGTTCATCCCAAGACTTGGCAGGGATTTATTGCTATGCGAGTCGAATTGTATGGCTGCAGAGAAGGTAAATGAAGGACTAAAGCATGGTCTGTAAGTGATAAAACGGATATTCTTTTTCACTAAAATGGTATTATTTTCTTGTGTAGAGCCATTCGAGGGCGCGGATAAGGGCTTGAATGCTAAACTTAACTTGTTTGCAATAGGTATACATATCGTGTGGAACTAAAGTACTTTTTTACATTTCTTCCATGACATTACGCTAACAATTAGCGATTGAAGTTGAATGCATAAAAGAAACCAGACTGCAGAAACAGGGACATCAAAATAGCTAGAACATGTTTACATACACGGGACAAGAGGTCGTGTGCCATTACATTCAGTATTATTTAATGAAAGCCAGTGAGAGAGCCCGGGATCGTAATGTTCAACGAAGACCAATCTTACTTGAAAATTTATTTAATCTGTAAGTCTGCATAAAACTTATCTTTCGTCGACTCTTACAAAATCCGACAAATGGTCATAAATGACCAAAGCGGACTGCAGGAACAATAAGTCATTTAAAATCGGATACAACAAGGGGCGATATCTTAATCTAATCAATCTCATTACTCCGGTCGCAGGATTTACTACCCGAAAGCCACCCACCTGTGTAGCACCGCTTGGTATGCAAAACAACCAGATACCAGACTCCTCTTTAAGAGCGTCCACCTCATACAATGCCAACTCAATGGGCCCAGGAAATGGGCGATTACATTTCCAGGCGGTATCAGGAAAATACGGTTCTTGGGCGGTTTCTATGAAAGATCAATTTCAGTATTTTGAGGTCAGCTTTGGTAACTGGACAAAAGTCACGAAAGTTGCGACCCAAGGTAGACAAGATGATGGATGGTGGACGAAGAGCTACAGTCTTGCTTACAGTGACGATGGTGTGTTCTTTGTGGACTATAAGGAAGACGACGCAGTTAAGGTAAAGTTAATTTGATGGCTAAGGGTGAGAGAGGAGGATGCATTCATTAATACGACCTTGCACAAGGCTCCAAATACAGAGTTCAAATTTAACATGGCCAGTGTGTTGAGGTCGAGCTAATTGTGATAGTTTCGTCATACACCCCGATATATAAGTGGGTACCTTAATTTAACATTAATAAAGCTTCCATGGATGATAATGCTACTCATAGGGAATTTCAACTCTCTTGTTCACTTTGAAAGGAGCACCAATAAAATAGACTGGTTAGTGGGCTAAAACTTCAAGTACAACCTACGTTGGAAATTATTTTAGTATTAATTCGCTGAAATACCGCTGGACTGCAATTGTTACGACAGTAAATTCAGCTACGAAACCGGCCACTACCACCACCATTATCAAAGGCAACAACAACGACTAAACAATTAAAAAAAGCAAAGTAAACGGTCCTACTCGAACTGATTAGCTAAATCATTATGCCAATATATAATTGTTGCCTGGCAACTCCGCCAAAAAGAAAAGAAAGAAATGTTTTTCATTCATTTCAAACATTCTATCTAGGGCACCAGAAATGAAAAGAATCCGTTAAATATGTTTTTTTTTATAACGTTTGGCATTTTTCTTTTACTTATTAAAAAGGTCTTCACTGGAAACAGCGATAAGTACACAGTGGTGTCTCACACTTTGAAAAGTCCCATCATAACTCGCTATCTTCGTATCAAACCCAAAACGTGGCAAGGAAATATTGCGTTACGAGCAGAGTTTTACGGCTGCAGACAAGGTAAAGTGTGCAGTATATATATATACTTTTTTTTTTCTCAAAGGAAAGTTAACCTTAACGGGTATTTATTACTTAGAGGAATATAAGCCAGTTTTGAAAATTGATTTGTGATAATTAGAGAATACCACAAAGAAAAACACCCACACAATTATCTATCATTCCATTTAGGTGTGCCAACTACATATAAGTCAACTATCACCCCCTTCTCGTTTCAAATGGTTCTGAATAATTCTTCCGCCAATGCGAAATCAAAAGAACCATTGCTTCAAGGCTCTCGAATTCAAATAAAATATCTAAAAAGCCATACGACTCTTCTTCAAGATTAGCTTCGTCATACTTTGACTAACTGAGTTCTAGTCCAGATTTAAATATTGAGTAGGGGTACGAAGAACGTACTCTTACTTTGTGTAAATCTTTGAGTCTATTCATGTGTACCTGAAACTAAACATCGAATTTCAATTTAGTCTAACTGAAATAACTTAGCAATTAATAAAAGCTGTGTTCTTTTTGAAAGGTTTCACTCCTCCAGTAATAAAATGCAGAGATCCTCTGGGCATTGAAAGTGGTAAAATTTCAAGCACTGCAATTGTAGCGTCCTCGATGTACAGTCAATATTGGGGACCAGATCGCGGCAGACTAGGGACTGTTAAAGAGGGAAGCTACGCAGGAGGCTGGGCTGCCCAATACAATGATGCAAAGCAATTCATTCAATTTGATTTGGGCAATGTTACCAAGGTGGCAGCCGTTGCTACTCAAGGAATATCCGATGCTGATTGGATGGTTACGAGCTACACCTTGGCCTACAGTTTGGACGCAGGCTCTTTCACTGAATACCTAAACGGAGACAGACAGGTTTGAGAACTCTCTGCGTATACTCTCCAAAGTCCTTATGTGTACCCGGTAAATTAAGTTCCGATTCCGCGGTAACTTACCACAAATTGATCCTTGTGAGTTTTGTTAATTGTACCCAATTTTCCAGCATTGCTTCTTTGATTGCATGTCAGAACTTCTGATTCCCACTTAATAAGTGTATGCTGCTGGTTAGACGTTTAGACTTAGATCAAAGTCCTTCAATTAACAGTTTATCTAGTTCTTGGGGCGTTTTCCGGCATTCAAACAATGATGGTTAATTTTCTCAGTCCTTTTGAACTCCAACTGTACTTTATTTCTCGATTCTTTTTCTTGCAATTTCGGGATTTTAGGACTAACACAGTACCTACAAGTACAACGTTGTCCAGGATTGAAAGTGTTTGCAGTTGTTCCTCCTCTTTTTTATTAATATGACTTTTTTAATTTATTTTGTACAAAAAAAAAAGATAGAACGGAAAAACAGTTTTCATACAGAGCTAACCACGCGTCTTTGGATTTGTATGACCAAGTGTGACGCTTTACGTATTGAAAGTTATTAATACTTTTATCTTTTACTCAGGTATTCACTGGCAATACTCTTGACAGAAACGAACTCGTTGGTAATACGATTGACCCTGCAATTATTGCACGCTTTATTCAAATCCGTGTCAAGACTTCTAAAGGTCGCCCAGCTATGCGTGCGGAATTTTATGGCTGCACCGAGGGTAAGAATTGCGCCAGGTTATTTCTTCCCCACAACCCGTTTGAAAATGCTATATAAATTTTGCCAAGGCTTTAGTATTTTGTCCCTTCTCTGCCGTCTAAAAATACAAATCAAGAACTTATTGTTCAGAGGGTCAGATTCACGAAGTCCTTCTAAGTTCAGATGCATCCTAAGTATTGTTTCTGAACTATAGTCTGTTGTTATTCCAACAATACGCTTTGGTTAAGAAGCAATAGTTTAGATGCATCTTAACTTGGGAGAGTTTCGTGAATCTTTTCCCTGGTCCCTGTCCGCTTTAACAGACTAATCTGTTTAAAATTAAGCCACTGATAAAGAAACAAACAAAGAACCAAACAGAAAAAAAAGCTACTAAACTTCAAAGCAATCAAACAACGCAGGTACCAGTAGAAAAAAACCCAGACAGATTGAAAAAATATATATATCAGCTTATTATCTTATCTTTTGATGTATCACATACAAAACAAATACTATACTAAGGAAATACAACCATTATAGATTTAATTTAGATGGTGAAAAAAGCCAAGCCAGGGCTACACTGAAAAAATGTAGAAATATGCGAGCATGCACCAACGATACTGTGTTGTTTAAAAAAAGAAGAAGAAATGGAAGGAATGAATTCTACGGAGACCAGTATAGCCAGCTCTTTCAAAATGAGTTCTTAGAAGCTTTACTTGTTTCGTAAAAGATAGTAGCTGAACAGGTTAATTTCTGATTATTTCAATTGGACGATACTCTAATCGCTTGTTGTCTTGCCGTTTTGAATTTGTTAAACTGGGGTTCGATTGTCTTGTAAAAAATATACGACTATGCAATTTTGTACCGCATTAGGCATACAACGAAATATCATGTCCTTGATTTAGCGAAGTTGGTAGTATGTGGATTTAGCGTGTTAACTGCATGTGTTGTTATGATATTCTCTTTACGTTAGACATACACAACAAGGCTAATCTCCTGACAATCATTTAGTACATCACCTCATGTGACAGCTTCTATATGTAGTAGAGTTATGTTATTTTGTGTAACATAAATGCTAGCGTTACGCGAGCGTGACAGAAGGTCACGTTGTTAGGGCTACTTATTGTATTGTAATTAAGCCCCACTCTTGGGACGGATTGAACACATGGTTCAAAAGGGTGTTGTAACTGTTGTATGGGGGAGTTTCTTGGGCAAGTTTGCGGAACCACCCCGCGCAGTCGCTGCCGAATAAACGCCTAGGAATCAAGTTTAAACTGTGTACCGTGGTTCTTTGAGAAACCCACCGCTACATAATTGGAGCCCGATGAGGGACGGTTTAGTTCCCGAAGAAAGAGTTACAAGCTTCGTTGCAATTTGTTATGGAGTTGTCAAGCGCAAAGAAATGTGCCATAGAGAGGGACCGTGTTGTTGGAATTGTGAGAGAGAGACAGGGAAAACCCTCTCATTCGAAGACGTGTCCTAAATTTTTGTCGAAAAGTTCAAGAGCGATCTCAAAGCGTGGAAAGGAGAATTTACAAATGAAGCTTTTATCAAATATGGGGCCGGTTCTGATGTCGTTGTCCTGGACGACTCTTTTTTTTTTTATTGCGTTCTTCGCCGGCCTCAATGTCAGATACGAGTTCGTTACCTGTACAGTACTTAACTACACCTCAGTTCTTGCCATTCTTTGTTTCTCCGACGGCGAACAGCGACAAAAAGGAGTAGATTATCGGATCTGGCGTAACGAAGTGGAAAGCTCCTTGGCCGCAGGCCTGCATTCAGAATCAGTGATCGTCGAACAAATTCATCGCTCGCTTTAAGGCGAAGCCAAATCAAAAATAGTCTGTTTTGGACGAGAATCATCAGCTTGTTTTACTTTAGAGTCCTTAGACCAGTCTTACAGCAACGAAGGAGCAGCAACTAGAGCCGAAATTCTTACCTGGGCTTATGCGATGAAGCAAGGAGAATTCGAGGAAGTATCCGATTTCTCGTCGCGGCTGGACAACCAGCTCAGGAAGGCTAAGGAAAAAGGGAACTACTCCCCGACGACGCTGCAGTAGACCGTCACTTGAGATTATTGTTTTGGGAGGGATTGAAATCCGTAATCAACGACCAGGCGAGGCACAAAAAAGATGAGTACAAGACGTTTGATGAACGTATTTCTGCCGCTAGGTGTGGAGAGCGGGGGGTGGGTTCTTTGCCGACTCCCAAACGAGTTGATAAAGCCCAGCAAGCAACAATTGGGGACTAAAAGGCCCTAAGTGGGCCACCGAATAGTGTGCTGCTATGGTCAGGGAGGTTAAGTATGCCTTTGACTCCAAGCCTACACCGTCTGCAAAACCAAAGCCTCCCAGGCAACAGAGAGTCACAGGGTGACTAATACATCCCTTCTACATGCCATAGGTACGGCCAAGTAGGACACATCCGTCGAGGCTTACGAAATGTTCCTCGCACATGGTCATTGAGAAAAGCCAACATGTCTCTGATGCAGAGCTATCAGGGACAGGATACCGGAAGACCACGCCCCAGCAACACTCCAAATGGGGACAAAGTCATAGATGGGAGCAGCGAACGAGTGTGTTGCCGAATTTAATGGTTGGACATGTTTAGCATTATTGGACACTGGGAGCCAGATAACTTCGATATTAGAATCATTTTAAGAGAAACATTCGTCTGACTGATTTATACATCTGGTAAAGTCGTTGTTGCGTGTGGTGCGTGCTGCAAGCCAAGATGTTCCGTTTCTTGGATATGTTTATGTTGAAATTAAATTCCCTGGGGATGAGGCTGGATTAGGCTTCTGCGTGCAGGCTGTTGTCTTGGTAGTCCCCGACAATGCGTACAACGAACGAGTGCTACTTGTCATAGGAACGGACTTTGTAAATGAATGTAAGGACCATTGTGGAGGGTGGCAAGGAACCAGTTTTCTGGAAAGGACACACACCTCTTCTGCTTGGAAACGAGGTTATCAGTCCATGCGTTCCCGAGAGCGTCTTGCTGATGGGCAGCAGAAGTTTTTAACTAGGGGTGAAGCACTAACAGTAGGAGCCCATAAGCGAGTAGTTGTGTGGTGTCAAACGCTTGCAACCCCAAAAAGCCCATCTAAAGCTGTTATCGAACCTTGTGGAGGCCTAAAATCAACGCGCCATATATCAGTGATACAAGGACGGGTTACCTTAAGATCTGGATGTAAAAGATGTTTGATCCCCGTTGAGGTTACGAACATGTCAAATGAACCAGTGATGTTGGCCCCTGAGACTGCGCTAGCCAGTGTACATCTAGCAACAGCAGTCCTCGACGAATTCAGTCAAGACAAGACCCCTGTTGATGAGGAAGTTGTTTACACCCAGTCGAAGGCGGATGTCAGTGAAATAGACTACAATGAAACGGAACTGACTGAGGCGCATAGAGCTAATGTGAAGGGGGTGTTAGTGCGCATGTCTTATGTCTTTGCTAGTGGGAATAAGAATCTTGGTTGTACCAGCGGGGTAGAGCACGAGATCAACTTAACACAAGATTTCCCATTTAAAGAACCATACCGCAGAGTCCCACCTGGACAGCTGGAGGAATTTCGAGATGTCATGGTGGACGCTGGAGTGGTGACAGAGTTTAAGAGCCCTTTTGTATTACCAGTGGTGCTTGTGAAGAAGAAGGACAAGACCCTCAGACTGTACGTGGACTTTCCCAAACTCAATGCTAGGACAGTTAAGAACTCTTATCGGATTCCTCGAATAGCAGAAACGTTGCAATCAGTGAGTGGTGCAGAGTGGTTTTATTCTCTGGACTTGCAGAGCGGTTAACTTCAGGTCAAAATTGCTTCTGGGGACAAGGGAAAGACAGCAATGATCACACCCTTTGGGTTGTATGAATTTAAAAGGATGCCATTTGGCTTCACTAATGCGCCAGCAACCTTTGAAAGGTTGATAGAGAGTTGCCTAGGTGACCCCATCTTCAGCACCTGTCTGGTCTACCCTGGTGATGTGATAGTTTTCGCTAGAAGTTTTCCAGAAATAAGTGAGCGCTTGGAAGAAGTCTTAGGGGAGCAAGGATGGCGCAGTGGTGAGAGCACTCGCATCCCACCAATGTGGCCCGGGTTGGATTCCCGGACTCGGTGTCATATGTGGGTTAAGTTTGTTGTTGTTTCCCGTCCTTGCTCCGAGGGTGTTTCTCCGGGTTCTCCAGTTTTCCTCCCTCCACAAAAACCAACAGCTTCAATTTCCAATTTGACCCGGAACACATGGACACGTTTGAACGAGTTCGAAGAGCTCTTTGGTGCTTAGTGGGTAAATTAATTGCATTTACATTTACAGTGCAACGCCTAGGAAAGTATGGCTTCAAACTTAAGACTTCTAGGTGCAAACTCCTCCAGCGTAACCTGACTTATCTTGGTCATGCTGTTAGTGCTGCGGGAGTTGAACCGATCCTCAGAAGACCAAAGTCTTGGACGACTCGCGACTTAACTCACCAAAGAATTCACAGCAACTTCAGACATTCCTCAGATTTGCAGGATATCATCGGTCTTTTGTGAGAAGCTTTGCTAAGATAGACGAACCCCCGTACCGTCTAGAGGCCGGCCACCAAAAGGACGCAATGCACCACCCTTTCTCTGGACAGAATGTTGCCGAGAGGCCTTCGAACACCTCATCAACTGCCTAACGTAACCTCCGATTCTTGGTTACCCCGACGTTCAGTTGCCCCTTATAGTACACGTTGACGGCAGTAGCACAGGACTAGGAGCAGCTCTCTATCAATCACAGAATGGCAGGCCCACTGTCATCGCTTATGGCAGCAGGACTCTATCTACTGCTGAAAATAACTATTCAGCTTACCGCCGAGAATTCATAGCATTGAAACAGGCCGTAACGGAAAAGTTTTGGGATGATCTGTACGGTTCCAAATTCCATGCTATAACTGACAGCAATCCCCTAACTTACTTGGTGACCTCTGCTACACTGAGCCCAACTGACCGTCGTTGGCTGTCTTCACTTGCTGCCTTTGACTTTGACATTTCGTACCGCTAGGGGAAAGACAGTGGGCGTGCTGATGGACTGTCCCGTATTCCTGATACTGATGAGGGGGCAACCAAGATGGCCGTACTGATGAGGAGTATGTAAAACCCTTCTTAGATCGCAAGAAGCCTCTTCAGAAGAGTGCCATCAGCTGTTTACACCAGTCCTTTCAAGCCGTCTGCCAGGTTCATTCAGTAGATTCGTTTGGAGACGAATTATCGGGATTGGCAGCTGTTGAATTTATTGGTGCAAAGCCAGAGGCGGTGAACAACGACCTGCCAGTGGATCCAATTGTTCTGAAACCTTTGAATTTGAACTTGATCCTGAATTGGGCCGTGCTTCAAAGAAAAAAACGATCCAAATCTTGCAAATGTGCTTCGGTATTTAAAGTATGAGAAACCCCCAGCAGGATTAGATCTGAAGAGAGAGACTGCTGAGGTTGCACAACTTATTAAGGAGTGGAATCACCTTGTCACCAGAGACGATGTTTTGATGCGTCGCGCCTTACTGATGGGAGCGAAACATTCCAGTTAGTCCTACCAGCAGAATTTCACCTCCCTTATCACCCGCAGGGTAATGGACAGACGGAATAATTTAACAACACCCTTTTCGGCTGTTGGCTACCCTCGACCAGGACAACAAGTCAAATTTGCCCGATTACCTCTCACCTTTGGTTTATGCCTACAACTTTACAAAACATTCTACAACTGGCTTTTCTCCCTTCCTCTTAATGTTTCAGAGAATGAGAGAGAATGTTACTGATGAGGCAAGCAGGTCCGCTGCTCATAACAAGCAGTTATATGAGAGCCGTGCCCGCCAGGCTAGTATCCAAGTGGAGGATCAAGTATTAGTGAGGAACCTAAGTATCCAAGGCGAGCACAAACTTGCTGACTGCTGGGAGGAGAACCCTAACCATGTAGTCGAGTGTATCCCCGGACTTCTGGTCTACAAGGTCCATCACAAAGATAGTAAAGAACGTAATCTCTTTTAACCGTTCAGAGGTGCTCATTCCTGCTAGCGTTACGTGAGCGTGACCGAAGGTCACGTTGTTAGGGCTACTTATTGAATTGTAATTTGCCTCCCTCTAGGGACGGATTAAACACATTGTTCGATACTGTGTTGTAACCGTTGTATGTCAGAGTTTCTTGAGCAAGTTTGCAGAGCCATCCCTTGCAATTGCTGACAAATAATAGCCTAGGAATCAAGTTTAAACTGTGTACCGTGATTCTCTGAGAAACCCACCGCTACATATACAAGCTTATTTACGTAATTACTGCACCTACAAAACTGTGATTTTTATTTGAATTTTAATAGGTTTCACAAAGCCAAAGCCTCCAGTGTGCTTAGAAGCACTTGGAATGCAAAATGGAAAAATTCCAGATTCTGCAATATCGGCCTCCACTGAATACAACTCTCAACATCAAGCCATTAATGGGAGATTGCACTTCCTGTATAGATCAGGAAGAATTGGCGCGTGGTCGGCCGGAACAAATGACGTGTATCAATACCTTCAAGTGAACTTTGGTGACTGGACGAAAGTGTCTCGAGTAGCCATTCAAGGAAGATCGGATGCGGATCAGTGGGTGAAGAGTTTCAGCCTCTCATATGGCTACGATCCCGTGTTTTTCAAAGACTATAAGGAGGCTGGTTCCAAAAAAGTAAGTTAGGGTGTTTCCATACAGATTTTTGGCGAAGACGATTCAGTGACCGTTATTTATGTGCATTGCTTGGTATAATGGCAAATATTCCATGGCTGCTGAACTGTGGAATTTCATCATTCAGTTAATTATTTCCAATTGGAATTCATTAGTTAGAGCATCCAACCTGAGTGAAAGAAGGGTTAAAGGATTATTTCCCATTAAGGAATTAGGGTTCTTCAAGCTCTTGACATTTTGAATGCCTCATCATTCATACTTTATAGCAGAGCTTAAAATTTACCATATATCTTTTTACTATAATTTGGGATTCATTTTGTAGTTAGGATCCAATCTTAAGGGCTTTGAACCAAATTAAAAAACAAGTGGACGGGCATTAAACTAGAACCAACAACAGTCAACAGAGTAGTAACTAAAAGTACAATCCCATTAAAACTGATATGTGTAGCAAGTAACGTGATGTTTTTAGTAGCTGGAAGCAGCCATTTTATGAGCTTGAAAAGATAAACGCCCTATATAAGTGTTCCTTATTTAAGAGTACCCAGATATGTTACCATACGATTTCTCTGGGCTGGGTCATATTTCACAGTGTTAAGTAGCGGAGAGATCTTTGTGTTTGAGATTTGGGGACCATTTTTTTGGAGCGATGTTATGTAACTTTTTTTACCGTATATTACCCTCTAACATCCATTTTGCTCACTTTTCTCTCGCGAGAACCAATGACCGTTAGAACATAACTTTGTTCAAAGGAAGTGGCGCATTGCTTTGATTGCATTGGGTGGAAAATCGAGAGCAAGCACGTGTGACTAAGAGGGGTGACTCTTGGTGAAAATATATCCATACTTTATATTAATACTTTTAAAATAATTATCAGGTATTTTCAGGAAATAACGATCGATATACACCTATGACTCACGACCTGAAAGATCCAGTAATAACTCACTACATTCGTGTCCACCCGGAAACATGGCAGTGGCATATTTCCATGAGAGTTGAGTTCTACGGCTGCAGGGACGGTAAGGACACCACTTGCTGTTTTCTCAACAGCAGTCTTTGCTTTACCAAAGGTCAATTGGTACATTAATAACAGTGGAAAACAAAAAATAATAATAATAATAATAAAATAAAAATCAATCAGTCAATAAATGAAAACAAATGACTAGTAGTGGGGTTTTGAGAATGCCCAATTAATTCTTTATATACGTGGTTGTCGAAAGCAAAAAATGACTGTCTTTGAACTGCCTGTTACAGTGGGCGCGTTTATTCTCTAAAAATAGGCTTGATAGATCATTTGATAGACTTTTACCCTTCAGATGTTAAAAGTTCAATTTCTTAAGTGTTGTTTGTAGAATAACGAAAAATTGTATTTTGAAGGAAACAGTTAATTGACGTTCTACTCAAAATATTCATCTGTGGTCTTTGCATAAAACACTCAGGATTTGAGCTACCAAAACTTGAATGCCAGTCGGAACTTGGAATGAAAAGTGGAGAGATACCCAACAGTAGAATAATCCCCTCAAGCAGCCTCAGTCAGTACCACGGACCAGAGCGTGCAAGACTGGATACAATAAAATCAGGAAGTTACGCTGGAGCATGGATTCCTAAATACCAAGATCTTGGGCAATGGATTGGAGTCGATCTGGAAAATATTACCAAGATAACAGGAATTGCAACTCAGGGGCGTCAAGATGTTAACCACTGGACCAAAAGCTATTCTCTTACCTACAGCGTTGAGGGAGGACCGTTTCTTCTTTACAACAATAAACAGGTAAAATACTTTGTAAAAGGAAATACTGTGAGTCATATTTACCTTACAGGTATTAATTGGACTTCATTGTCGATAAATGGGAAAAAAATACCTGTCGGACCGTCAGGTTGGCTCGTTATCGAAGCATGCGCAAAAGACCCTGTTTGAATTCCGTTCGTGATTAAGAAGATAAGATGTTTATATTCAGCATCTTCCCCAGTCGTCCTTGACGCCCATTCCAATGCAACGTCATCTGATAGGGAAGATGCACCCAAATCCAAGCAGCCAACAAAAAGCTTGATTCAATTGATACTCGTTTCAACGCATTGCAAGTACGCCAAAATGACCTAATCGCATGGAACAACTGATGGTGAACAGTAATGAACATTATCTAGAAGCAGTGGAAGAATCACGTTATGGTATTGGCTTTGCTATTAAAAAAATTAGTACGCAGTACTGGGGTAACCCCTCGACGAGCTATCACACGTTTAATTGTAAAATGTTCCCTTACTCCGTCCCCTAATATTGATAACAAAACCGCGCAAAACCAAACTCTTTTTGGCTCAACATCGAGGAGAGAGAAGGGCATCCATGCGGGGATCCCGTGACCCTAATACGCTTATTTTCCTAACAAATCTCTTCTCTCATCTTGCTAGATTCTTCCTGGAAACACAGACAGTAACACGATTGTGGGAAACATCCTTAACCCACCCATCATCGCACGTTATTTGCGAATCCACCCTCAAGCGTATCAGAGTTATATGGCAATGCGATTTGAGCTCTTTGGGTGTACCGACGGTAAGTAGATGATATTTATCCTTTTCAGTAAATAAATCAGCTGTCACTGTCTCAAACTCCTTGGTACTGTAGTATCAAGCTGAATCGGTCTAAGTGCGACTGGGGC